>NW_015505361.1:1098687-1230136 GCF_001515645.1 Sinocyclocheilus grahami
GCATTACTTTTTTGAAAAAGTAACTCAGATATTTTCTTGCAAATTAAAAAAGTAATGCGTTACTTTACTAGTTACTTGAAAAAAGTAATCTGATTATGTAACTCGCGTTACTTGTAATGAGTTACCCCCAACACTGTTCACCGGTCACAATTAAAGGAATCGAGCTCAGTGTGCAGAATTTGTGACAGAAAATCACAGAAAGCATTTGCACTCTTCTCTCAATCTGTAAACTTCTGTAATGCACTTATATTTACATGCATTTTTTTTTTCCAAATAAGCAACTTACAAATGATGACAATCAAAGGCAAGGCAAGTTTATTTATATAGCACATTTCATAAACAATAATAATTCAAAGACCTTTACATAAAAGGAATAAAAATAAACATAAAAAACAAGGAATTTGAAAACTTTTAAAATGGTTACAAAAATTGATTTAAAACAGTTAAGAATAGAAAATGATAAAACATAAAATACAGTGCAATCAGTTGGGACATCGCACAGTGCTCATTCAGTAAATGCACAGCTAAACAGATGAGTTTTGAGTAAATATGGCTAATGTTTTAGCACAGCTGATCTCTTCTGGAAGCTGGTTCCAGCTGCGGACGGCATAATAGCTAAAAGCACATTCCCCTTGTTTTGTGTGAACCCTTGGTATTTCTAACTGACTCGATGCTAATGATCTGAGTGCTCTGTTTGGTTTATATTCAGTGAGCATATCTGCAATGTATTTAGGTTCTAGGCCATTGAGTCATTTATAAAGGAGTAAAAGTACTTTTCAAAACCAACAAAAGAGCAATAATATGCAAGTGACAATGAAGAGTTTATTTGCGAAAACATATAAGGATAGCATAGGATACTTTCCCACCAAGCAATACGAAATACCTCTAGTTTTGTTTTCCTCCAGCTGTGCTCCATTTTCAGGGCTGCTCTCTTTAGGGTGCGAGTGTGCTCATTATACCACGGTGTCAGACTGTTTTCCCTAATCTTCCTTAAGCGTAAAGGAGCAACCGTATCTAAAATGCTAGAAAAGAGAGTGTCCATAGTTTCCGTTACATCATCAAGTTGTTCTGAGCTATTGGATATGTTGAGGAATTGAGATAAATCAGGAAGGTTACTTACAAAGCAGTCTTTTGTGGTAGAAGTGATGGTTCTACCATACTTGTAACAAGGATTAGAATTGACAGTTTTAGCTATATGAAGTTTGCACAAGACTAGATAATGATCTGAGATATCATCGCTTGGCTGCATAATTTCAACACCATCAACTGCTTTTTATCTAGGGTGGTCATATGTGCCATTCATACGGGACACGTCCTGGCCAGGATTTTTATATTGCCTAAAACATCCAAAGTAGTTTGACCAATAACTTGCAGGTATTGTATATAATCGACCAATCGTGGTGCGTGAGAAGGTGAGATCTACAGAGAACGATCAAAGCGATGCAAATGAGCGCACGTGTTTGTTCGACTTGAAGCGTCGCTGCGCACCGATCATTGAATGACACCAAAGTACCTCGAGAGCGATTCGATCTCGAAAGCATAAGGAGCTGTCTAATCTGCTCTCTATAGCTCTCGTGACATACAACAATCGATCTGCACAGTGCAAACAGCCAAAACCTGGATATTTTAAGCAATATAGAAATTCTGGCAAGGACGCGCCCCGTAAAAATGGCCCATATGGTCACCCTATATCACTTCGGGTGACCATAAGCACCACAAATTAAATTGTGTCATGTTATAGGGACTACTGACTGAACAGACATTTAGAAGTTGATTTTAAAATGCAAAGTATTTCAAATTAAAATAATGCTTTGTAAACACTTGCATTTTTACAACACTATAAGTGTGTCCCATCAGGTAATGAAAAGGTCAACACACACTTGTGGCCTTCATCCTCACTTGAACACTTGGGCCAAATACAGGAAATACGTCATAGAAGTAGTCACGTGGTCAAGTGCAAAGCCCACAAGTGTGGGTATTTGGACAAGGCAATTGTTTCCATTCACATCCAGTGCACACGTGACTGAAGTGTGAAAGTGTAATGATGAACTGTAGCCACACGGTGGCAGCACTGCGGCGTGAATCTGCGCTCTGGCGCTATTGAGCAGCATTCATTACGTTATAGCCTATTAGTGAAAAAAGGGTTTATAAGAAGTGGACTATTGACTCCTGAACACGAAAAGGACAATTAACATGTAGAAGAGGCACTTGACTATTAAATTATATTCAATATTAATCTAATAGGCTATCTCAAGATCCATCAGGAGAAAACACACTGTAAAACATTTCCATTTACTTCAGCTTAAAAAGTTTAACTGCTGCCTTAAATTTTTTACATAATAAATAAAATAAAAATGTAATGAAATGTAATGAATATAAGTTTTTTCTAGAAATATAATAACAAAAATATTAAACTGTATTATAATGACTATGCTGGAACACAGCTGGACAAATCAAAGGTATAATTTTGATTATGATTAAGATTAAAAGTCAAAATTATGACATGGAAATCATATATGAGATGAAAAGTCAAAATTACGGCAACTATGACAAGAAAAGTCGACTTATGTAAACTTTATTTAATCTCATAAATATATGACTAATCTCATAAATATTTCTTTTTTATGGAAGAATTTTGATTTTTAATCTTATAAATGACTTAATATGTCATAATTTTGACTTTTCAATTTAGTAAATAGGACTTTTTATGTCATCATTTCGACTTTTAAGATAAATTTGTAGTGGCTGCATTGTAATTTGCATACGATTGTCATATGATGAGAAAGAAGGCCTTTGTCATGTGTTGGTGAGTGTCGGGCTCATATATAGGAGCATCTGCGGGAGGTTTGAGGTTCCTCTGCTCTCCATCAGTCACTCTGACAGGCTGCTGTGGGGGGCCGAACCTTCCCATCAGCCCGCTGGAGAGAGGATGAATAGATCTTCCTTACAGGACTGCATTAATACTGCGTCCAGAGGAACGAGGAGCTCCTGAGGAGCCAATCAGACAGCAGATATCAGAGACACGCCCACTGACAGACAGACAGGTGTGAGAGGAAGCACATTTTCACTGAGCTTCTGTTACTGTAAGTTAGGGCTGTCTAAGCAGTACTGATCTTATATTTTATTGGCAGATGATGCTGATGGTGAGACTTTACTTATATGTCATAATTATGAATTTTAATCCCATAAATGACTTATTTCATACTTTTGACTTTTCATCTCATAAATGTAACGTTTTATGTCATAATCATCACTTTTCTTGTCATACACTCTTAAAAATAAAGGTGCTTCAAAAGGTTCTTCAAGCGATGCCACAGAAGAACCATTTTTGGTTCCACAAAGAAGTATTCAGTCAAAGAAGCATCTCCTTCTTACCTTTTTATAATCTAAAGAACCTTCTTTCGCCACAAAGAAGCTTTTGTGAAACAGAAAGGTTCTTCAGATGTTAAAGGTTCTTTATGGAACCATTTAGACCAAAAGGTTCTTCTATGGCATCGTGAAGCACCTTTATTTTTAAGAGTGTAATTTTGATTTAGATGTTTTGATTTTAGTTTTTTATGTATTTGTATTCTAATTAATATTATGTGGTATGTCATAATTGTGACTGTCATAATTATAGATTTTTAACTCATAATTTAGACTTATAATTAAAAATTTTCATCTCATAGATTTGTCATAAATATACATTTTTATGTCCGAATTTGTTTAGTATGTCATGATTTGGATTCATGTCATAATCTCAGTTTTTCATCTCATAAATACAACTTTAAAAATGACTTTCTTTCATAATTTTGATTTTCATCTAATAAACAGGACTTAGTCTCATCAACATGACTTGGTTTGTCATAATTTTGACTTTCTGTCATAATTATGGAGTTTTATCTCATATTTATTTACTTTTAATAAAAAAATTTATCTCATATATATAACATAACATCATAATTATAAATGTTTGTCGTGATTTGGATTTAGTATGTCATAATTTGAATTTATGTCATAATTTGGACTTTTCATCTAATAAACAGGACTTAGTCTCATCAACATGACTTGGTTTGTCATAATTTTGACTTTCTGTCATAATTATGGAGTTTTATCTCATATTTATTTACTTTTAATAAAAAAATTTATCTCATATATATAACATAACATCATAATTATAAATGTTTGTCGTGATTTGGATTTAGTATGTCATAATTTGAATTTATGTCATAATTTGGACTTTTCATCTAATAAATAGGATTTTATGTCATTATTTTATGTCATAAATAAGGATTGTTATCTCATAATTTCGTAAATTCAATGTAGTATGGTATAATTTTGAGTCATGCCATAATTTTGACTCTCTCTTTGATCTCTTGGAAAAACTGACATGTGTCATAATTATTACATTTAATACCATAATTATTACTGTCATTATCTTGTATCAAAATTATGAGTTTTTATGTCATAATTATGATTTTAATGTTTTTAAAATAATTACATAACAATAATTACATATAAACTACAATTACATTACTGTAAGATTGTACAAAAACACACAGAAATAAGAAATTATATATATATATATATATATATATATATTGAAATGAATGTTTTCCTTCCATGTAATGTATGAGTTTGTATTAATAAATAAACTCAACAGAAAATAGCACAACGCTTATTTTAAAAGTGACATTTAATTAAATAAGTCTTATAAAAAGTCTTATAAAATACAAAAATAAAATACTAATAATTAAATAAAATGTATTTTCTCCACATCCTGTAGTCTTGTTTTATCTCTCTCTACACTCTTAAAAATAAAGGTGCTTCAAAAGGTTCTTCAAGCGATGCCATAGAAGAACCATTTTTGGTTCCACAAAGAACCATTCAGTCAAAGGTTCTTTAAAGAACCATCTCTTTCTTACCTTTTTGTAATCTGAAGAACCTTCTTTCGCCCCAAAGAAGCTTTTGTGAAACAGAAAGGTTCTTCAGATGTTAAAGGTTCTTTATGGAACCATTTAGACTAAAAGGTTCTATGGCATCATGAAGCACCTTTATTTTTAAGAGTGTACATTAAACATATTTGTGCATAATTAAAACATCTCCGTTATAACGCCCACATCTGTCTCACCAATAAGACTGGAAATAGCTGCTCGATAAACTCAAGCACACAGCTGTACAAACACATGCATACTTTCTCTGACAGAGACATAAAAATATACATGGTGTCCGTGAAAGCCGCTTCACAGCAGAACAGGAAGGCTATTGGATAGGCTCAGATAACCGTAAAATAATAATAGGAGACGCTGAAATGCAGGCTGAAAATAGACCAGCATGGAGGCAGTGAGTTGGGGCTCAGCGCTTCCGGCGTGACTATTAACGACACCTGCTTTAGCGCCGGAAGGCCTGATTGTTATTCTTATAGGGTCATGCATTAATGCATATGCGCTCATTTACATACACGCCCCCCTCACTGTGTGCATTCCCATATCTGAGTGATTATTCCTTTTGCTGGCTATAATTCAAAAGCAGCATTATTCAAAATATCAAAAAACAGTTGATTATGGCATGCTGCAAATATGGCATCCATCACTGTGACATTTAAAGAAAGGCACGATCGGATATGTTTCCTCATCAATATGGAGATGCTGCGTTAATTTTTGAAAAGCCATTGTTGGCTTTTATTGCTTTTATAGGCGCGCTGCCGTCGCCCAGAGCCATGGATTCATCAGAGACAGATGCACAGCGATGAGCTTGAGAAGCCTTTCTGATGTTCTCATGACAGAAACATTCACTGAGGAACAACTCAAAGCACCAGACAAAATATATAATACACCGTGGCATAAATGTGAAGTTCAGAATTCAACTATCGGCTCCCAGTCAATTCATAACTGTGAATGTGAACTGAATTGGTCATAATGCACTGTTGTCTTCTGTAGAGCTGCTTTAGAGCTGAATTGAATTTGTTTATAACATCAGCAACTGACTCGGCTGTCTTCAGAAGAGCTGCTTAACTGAATTTGTTTTATAATTGATGAACTTTACAGTTATTGAACTGAACTGAATCAACACAGCAGCATTTGGATTCGTCTCATGTTTGATAAAGTTTGCTTTATTGATTCTTTTTGAAGTTGCTTTAAAACAATCTTTATTGTTTGCATTTCAAATCCAATTTGCAATTCAAACAAATTAAACAGTAGAATAATTGCACAATAACTGCAATATTGTGACTTTTTGTCATCAGCTTACAGCTCATTTTAAAATATATATAAAGCAATTTCTTATTTCTCCGTATTTTTCTACAGTCTAAATGGTAATTATGTAAATGTGTAATTATTTAAACCACATAAGAAAAAAAATCATGCATTGGTAAAAAGTCATAATTATGATACAAAATAGAAATGAAGAAAAAGTCACAATTATGATATTAAAAGTGATCATCATGACACAAAAAGTCATATTTATGAGATGAAAAGTCAAAATCATGCCATAAATCCAAATTATGATATACTAGATTGAAATGGACATAAAGGTGACAATTATGACATTAGAAGTTATATTGCATGACTGTTTATATGAGATAAACAGTCAAAATTAATTCAGATCCAGATTGACAAATCGAAATTATGACATAAAAGGTGATAATTATCATTATAATTATACTCAAATAAGTTTTATTTGAGATGAAAAGAATTGCTGACATACCAAGTCAAATTTATGAGAAAAAAATTGTCCTAATTTGACATTTGAGGTTTTCACTTTGGATAAGTGTCTGCCCATCCAAAGTTATGCTCCTTATGTAAAAATCAATAATAATTCTGATCTAAAATTAGTTTTAAAAAGATCTTTCAGCACTTACAACTTTAATATTAGGAACAAGTACACTGAAATAAAAAACAATACTAACTTCTTTTAAGGTAAGTGCTTGCAAACAATTTATTTGAGCTACATTTTAAAAGAAAATGTTGAAAGGTAGTTAACTACATTTGTTTATAGCTCAAATAAATCGATTGCAACCACTTACCTTAAAAAAAATTAGTAAATTCAATGAATCATTTTTTTTCAATGTTAATAAAGAGACCCAATAAAACGGTTGAAGCTTTCATAGTGTATCCTTTAAAAACAAATGTGTTCAATAATCCAGTAGTTTTAAAGGACAAAAGCTGCAGACTGGTTGAGGACTTCTGAAACATGAGGCACGTGCTGAACTGAAAGTGTGTCACTGCTTGGAGACTGGCATCATTACTTTCTACAGGAACATCACCTCTTCTCATCTTCATGAACTGAATTCTGGAAATAGTCTCCTGCTGAGCGTCTTCGGGTGGCTTCAAACATCTGATCAGACCTCAGCCAGCCTGACATTAACGTGACAAACTTTTAATGAGATTCAGACATACTTCAGTATGAACTGTTTCGACTTCAGCGGCACAGAGAGTCACAGATGAGGAAAGTCAACAGGTTCTCATAGTCTGTGTATTTAGTAAAGTTCAATCAACCTATGAACAAAAGCAACTACATTTAATTTTTCCACCACAATTGTTGAATATGAATAATGCAAGAGTTATGTGTAAAAGATCTTTATTCTTATTATTAACATAGATGTAGGCGGAATCCAAACTCTGCCCAATTTAAAACATTACAATAGTTCTTTATGTCTTCTTCATTAAAGAATTTCTTCAACTATACAGACTAGATTTCGGCTTCTTTTTTTTTGTTATATAAAAGTCACGTTATAACGGTCTCAGAAACTTTCCCCCATGCCTTCATTAGTTTTGTGTGTAAAAGATCTTTATTCTTATTATTAACATAGATGTAGGCGGAATCCAAACTCTGCCCAATTTAAAACATTACAATAGTTCTTTATGTCTTCTTCATTAAAGAATTTCTTCAACTATACAGACTAGATTTTTTTTTTGTTATATAAAAGTCACGTTATAACGGTCTCAGAAACTTTCCCCCATGCCTTCATTAGTTTTTATCTACTTTAAAATGCCTTGTGCATAGGTTTTATACTCTTGTAAATAAATCCATCATAAAATGTTATTTTATTTTTAAACTAAGATGATGTTAACAGGGTTATTATAGATAAATAAAACAAATTAAAATCATAAAAAAATTTATTATTCAAAATAAAGTAAACATTAACTAAAATAAAGTAAGGTTAAAAAACTTTATTAAACATTTTCCTCTAGTTGCCAAGGCAACATTTTTTCATTTTCATTTAGTTACATTTGAAGCTTTATAAATAAATCTAAAACTGAAATAAAAATGACAGTCATCTTTTTTTAAGAAATCACACAACAAAATGACTTACCTTTAGTTAAAATTAGAACAGAAAATGGAACATAATCATATTCAAAATAAAATAAACATTAACTAAAATAAAGTAAGGTTAAAAAACTTTATTAAACGTTTTCCTCTAGTTGCCAAGGCAACATTTTTTTCATTTTCATTTAGTTACATTTGAAGCTTTATAAATAAATCTAAAACTGAAATAAAAATGACAGTCATCTTTTTTTAAGAAATCACACAACAAAATGACTTACCTTTAGTTAAAATTAGAACAGAAAATGGAACATAAAAACATTCACATAATTCAAAATATTGATACTAAATAACATTGATTAATAATAAACTAATTGTGTATAAGTATTATGATTTCAGTATCTATCAGGTAAAAATGGCACTAATTTATTCACATTTGATTAGTAATCTTATTCAACTTAACTTATATATCTTACATTTAAATGTAAAATTTATTTTAAAATATTAATTGATCTATTAATGATAGCATTACAGTATTAAATAATTATTCTTTATTTTACATCATATGTTTTCTAAATATTCCAAAAATCTTTGTATTTCCAGCAACATCTCAGATTTTCAGTGCAGACTTTCATACTCAACACTATGTTTTATTTGCCCGTTAAACACTCTTCATCCTCATTATCATCACCTTAAAGGATGTTTTGTGGAAATCACTGTCAAACGAATCATGACCCACTTCAGCTTCTCCTCTCACAGACAGCACAGCAAAACCCATAAATTACAGGAATTAACGGATGGCAACTAAAGCACCCGGGGCAACTTTGTAAGCTGTTTAAATCTTTAAACTTACAACACCTCCTGCACACGGCTGTAACTGAACGCACTGCAGGGCTGTTGTATTAATGAGGGAGAAACTACAAACCGCATTCCTCCTGCGTTTGTAAGTCCTGAGGAAAACACTCTCTGGCCTCAGGACCAGTTTCTTCTGTGTGTGTGTCTGATACCTGCAGGATCGCTCAGCTTTCCTTCTTCTGTAATCAATTAAGCAGTTGTTTTGAAAAATATTCTTGTTTTATGCATTTCATATGTTAAGAGATGATTGATTGAGTTTCAATCAATTAAACTTCATTGCCATTAGGAAACTAGGGATAGTTGTTTGCTTTAACATTGCTATTGTTTTTTTTTTTACATTTGATATATCAAAATCATTTGAGTTTCATAATTGCTTTACTCTTCAAATTTTGCTGAAACTCCTATGATAACAACATGGTTCCGTTTGTGACAACTTACCCCATATAGTGTGACAGCATGTGTTGCAATTGGGGCATGTTGTCACAAAAGGTCAATGCGTGTTCGATGAAAGTAGTAAAGAAAATGCCTCTGAAACTCTATTGCCATGAGCGCCGCATAACAATGATATTTTAATATTAATACATTAGGAAACACCAGGACTAGATGTTTGCTATAATATTTCTGCATAGTTTGTTGTTGTTGTTTACATTGTATGTGTCATAAAATCACACATTTAAATGTTTAAAATTGTCATAAAAATGGGTTTCAGAATTGTTTTACTCTTTAAAATTTGCTGAAACACATAAAATAATGTCAAGTTCCATTGTGACAATTTACCCCATGTAGTGTGGCAACATGTGTTGCTATTGGGGCATGTTGTCACAAAAGGTCAACATGTGTTTAATGACCTCAGTAGTATTTTGTAAATGTTCATTTAGTAAAGAAATTGACTCTGAAACTTCATTGCCATGAGCACTGCAGAACAACACCGCAAAAGCATTATATATTATAATAAATGCATTAGGAAATTAGTGCTAGTTGTTTGCTTTAATTTATTATTAAATTTTTTTTTTATTCAGTGTCAAATCATAAATTTGTAAGAAATACATTTGTGTTTCATAAGTGTTTTACTCATTAAAATTTGCTGAAACTCCTATAATAATCGAAGGTTTCATTGTTACAACTTACCCCATATAGAACAGTTATCTTCTAAAGTAAATAAATTGACTCTGAAAATGTATTGCCATGAGCACTGCAGAACAGCACTACAAAAGCATTATATATAGGAATTCAGCTTTTTTTAAAGCATTTTTACATTTGATGTGTCATAAATTGTACATTTTGGGTTTCAGAATTGTTTTACTGTGACAACTTACCCCATATAGAATGACAACGTGTTGCTATTGGGGCATGTTGTCACAAAAGGTCAGTATGTGTTTAATGAACTCAACAGTTGTTCTAAATGTTCAGTAGTAAATAAATAGATTTATGAAACTTTATTGCCATGAACACTGCAGAACCTGCTTGACAAAAGCATTATATCAGGGTGCCCAAACTCGGTCCTGGAGGGCCGGTGTCCTGCAGAGTTTAGCTCCTACTTGCCTCAACACACCTGCTGGGAAGTTTCTAGTATGCCTAGTAAGAGCTTGATTAGCTGCTTCAGGTGTGTTTAATTGGGGTTGGAGCTAAATTCTGCAGGACACTGGCCCTCCAGGAACGAATTTGGGCACCCCTGCATTATATATTCAAAATTCTGCATTTTTCTTTTAATTTGTTTTTACATTTGATGTGTCATAAATCATAAATTTTGGGTTTCATAATTGTTTTACTTTAAAAAATGTGCTAAAACTCCTATAATAATGGAAAACGTGTGACAACATGTGTTACTATTGGGGTATGTTGTCCCAAAAGCTTCGATGAACTCGGTGGTATTTTGTAAATGTTAAGTACTGTAGTATTTTTGTACTTGAGATGTTAATGTTTGCGTCGATATAGAAACTGACTGATACAGACATTAAACAGAAACTGAATACAGATGTAACTAGCACCAGCCTACTGTTCTACATTACTTGAATTAATTCTATATATTTTCTTTATTGGAAGCCAGAGAGAGCTATCCTTCTGTTTGTCATTCCTCCTGTCATTCTATTACTGTAATCAAACGAATCATTGTATTCTAATCTACTCTTTGGAATCCGTCGTTCCTCCGAACGGACACCGGCGGGCGCCAAACATCACGGAACGCCTCGTTCAGCATCAGTCCTGTGAGTGTGAGATCCACAGTAATTACGGGTCTCAGCGCAGCATCAATTATTCACACTTATTTACATGCGAATAAACAAACATTCAGATAAATAAATAATCGAGTACCTGCGCGGGGAAAGCGGCGCAGCTGATGCCCAACGCAACTGTCTTTATTTGTTCGCCTGCTGTTAAATAAATGAAGATCCGGCGCGAGAAGTGTAAGATTGTGTTTGTGTGGGTTTAAACCGACGTTCTGCCCCGTTTGCACGAGAGATCCTGCAGCAGCAGACATCTCCATCTAGCCGTGCGCAATAATTGAAATGGCGCATTTGGCTGCGGGCGGACTGTGAGGGCGCACGGTGAATGATGTCCAGACGTCATTTGCTTTTAATGGCCTGCAGGAAATTTGCCATTACAATTCTCACAGACATTAGAGCGCAGAGAGGAGCGAGGGGGGAAGCGCCGCATGCATGAGCACCAGATCCAGATTTTCGCTTTGCAAAAAGAAAACGCGTCTGACTCTTCTATCGCCACTTTATCAACAAGTTCCTGCTTTCGCGAGGGCGAAGAGAGACTTGTACTCGTTCAGGGAAGGGAAATGCGTTGCCTCTGTGAAAGAGCCTGGGGGAATATTACATCAGACGAAATGACAATGATTAAAATCAGCCTTTCTGCCTCTCCAAAGTCTCAGGGACGGCGTGGTGACACTTGCCTGATGCGTAAACCGTTATACGCTGAACTTTAAACCCTCGCCAGCTATTTTTACTTTGCGAAAGAGCTAAGCGAAGCTAAATAATCGAGGGGAATAACGGGTTTGCATCTGTTCCAATGAGTCTGCTCGGGTTTGAGTTAATTGTCCTCTAATCCCGTGGCCCCAGAGGCGTTTGCGCAGCCTGGAGCCAGAATTCTTCTTTCGGCTCTGCTCTGATTTAGAGACGGATTATTGGCTTCCTTCTGCCCATAAGCAAAGCAGCAGATTCACCGTGGCCAAAAAAGACAGTGGCGAGGCTGATATACGCGACCGAATCAGAGTATTAAGAAATAAGAAGATCAAGAGGGGGAAGGAGAGCTCTGGTGTCCTGGAGAAGGTAAGACGGTCCTGCGCGCTTTTGCGCTTGAGCTCTGAACGCGTCCAGACAGCAGCAGCGCAGCTCGCTATAGTCGCCCAGACCCTTCGCGATCCACCTCTGACATGTTTTAATGCAGTTTGACGCGCTTTTCACTCCGGACAGTACGAGAATAGCTAGGCTGGATCGTTTATCGGATAGAAACTTGACCGAGAGCGAGCGAGCGACGCGAACCTTCATCTGGGAGCCGATTGATCGAACCGGACTCGGAGCGCGATTCGGACACCTACGATGTTTGAAACGGTACCATTTCCAATTAAATCTCATCTCAATGTAGAGTAGATGATTCATGTGATGGTGCTTTTGTGGTTTGTCGAGAATGAGTGCGACGCGGCGGAAACGTGACGCGTCCTCCAACGCGTTCACGCTTCATGTCCTCTGAGATATTTCAAGATTTTTTTCTGATTCTGTAACCTTATTAAACACCCTCTAGGCATCGAGAACCTGTGTTATTAGGAGGATATGTGCCTCGTACCTGAAGCTTTATCGCTGTGAGTGAGACGCCATGTTGTGAAATGATCTGAATTGAAGTTTTAACCCGTAGGGCACCGACTTGAAACCGGAGCAAGCAAGCAGGAAAAGTGTGTGTTGATTTCATTGTACGCGTAACGAACGTTTCCACGAACGTCCAAATGGCATTCTAGAGCTTCCGCCATTGACTGTCGAAACAAACGTGTTTATATTTGCTCTGAGTGGTTGACAGGGAAAGCGAGGATTGGATGAAAACCGTCTCAAAGTTTGAACGTGGTAGCTGGTCTAAGATAGTACAAGCTAGTAACCAGCTGGTCAAGATGGTTTTGGAACCAGCTTAGACTGCCTACCTGAATGCAGGTCAAGTTTTAAGATGCATTTCCCAGCAAACACAGACCGTTTTCCAAACATCACCACAGTAGGTTCCCATTTGATTAGGTTTTGGGAATCAACGTTGCAAGAAGTTTGTGTATGACTACTTAATACAGGACATTCTCTGATGGTTATTTTTGGTTTATATTTATAATCTGGAGTATTTTGGGGTCATAAACATGAGTTTGTGAGACATTTTTCTCATGTTCATGAGCATTTCTGTACTATTAAGCTTGACCATTGACTTTTCTTTACTCTTCTACACTCTTAAAAATAAAGGTGCTTCACGATGCCATAGAAGAACCTTTTTGTCTAAATGGTTCCATAAAGAACCTTTAATATCTGAAGAACCTTTCTGTTTGACAAAAGGTTCTTTGTGGTGAAAAAAGGTTCTTCAGATTATAAAAACGTAAGAAAGAGATGGTTCTTTGCGGAACCAAAAATGGTTCTTCTATGGCATCGCTTGAAGAACCTTTTGAAGCACCTTTATTTTTAAGAGTGTACCTGGTCCCTCCTATTAACAAAGAGAGAGAGAGAGAAAAGGGGCAGATCCACTGTGTTCCCTCGGCATTAATATCTGGGCTTTTGGTTACAACGCCCGTAGCTATATGGAGATGAGGGATAGCTTCATATGCCAAAACGTCTTAAGTCTTTTTTTTTTCTTTCAATGGAATCTGTAATGTATCATCTTGCTTGTGTATTAAATGAACATTAGTGCTGAGGGCTTGGTGGCAACACCCTGGAAAATTCTGCCGTCCGCCTCGAGCGCATGGCCTCCAGCGCTGGAGCTGAGCGGAGCCTATAACAACCGCCTTCTGTTTACCATGTATGGTTAAAATAACAGGCAGGCAAATGAGCCAATGCATGGAAGAACTTGTCGTTGAAATCCCTTTGAACTCCAGGTTCACAATGAAGCAGTCTTTCTTATGACAGCTGGAATATGTTAAGTCCTATTTCCATGTTGCCCTGCGTGATCCGGGCATTGTGAGGTAAAGTTTTGACTTGTATAAACAAGCCTTTGGGTTTGTACAGAGTCTTTTCAGTAGACAGTCTTCAAGTGAAATTCAGGAGGAAAGTGGGTTTGTGTGTGAACGCTGTTTGATTCAAGTTTGGACATTTTTGCATATGCTCAGTACAGCAGGATGTCTGTGGAATTATTCTGAGCACTAGAAGTGTAAAATGCACATCAAGACAAGCCTACATTGGCGTGCATTCATTTAGCAGATGCTTTAATCGTGCCACAATCCAAAGTTTCAAAATGGCTCTGAAAAGAGCTAGAACAGAGACGAGACCGTAAAACAATAGCCAAAGAGTAATTTAAGGTCGTGCACTGACAATTGCAATTATTGCATTGAAATTCAAGCTTGTAGATCAGCTGGCCAAGATGGTTTGGAACCTAAATGCAACTACAAGTTTAAGATTTATTTTCCAGCAAACACAAAACGTTTCTCAAAAATTTGTACAGTATGTGGTTCCCGTTTGATGTGCATGAAAAGTTTTTGCATTTGCACACTGAGAAAGTGCATTAACAATTGTAAGTCAAATGCATCTTTAGGTGTTTCTGATTCCAGCATGGCGGTCCAGTGTTGGTGGAAGTCGAGCGATTCTCAGTTCACTAACAGCGGATTCGTGGTTGGAAGTGATGCCTGGCGTTCCACGTGAACGCGCACTATGCCCTCGTTTCCTAAATGTTCAGATTGGTTGCTGAAGTGTCGGAGGATATCACGTCTAACACATAACACGACCTTTAATTAGAAACTTGGCGGATTTTTTTTCTCTCTTTCCCATCCCCGGAGGCGAACACCTCGCATATCTCTCTCTCTCGCTCTCCCTCTCTCTGCAGCATTAATAAACATCCTTGTATCCTGCCCTCGGGCTGCACCAGTGAAAAGATGCAAACATACTTCATTAGAGCTGTGGCAATAATTTGTAAGCTAAATATGCGATGGGGCAGATGAGAAAACGATCTGATAAGACTCGCACAGACGCTCAAGGTGGGAGAGACGCTAAGGCACCGTGAAGGCGCATCAGCAGCATAATTTCTCCATGGCTTTCCCATTTGTCTGCTTCCAGGAAGGGAGAAGCATGTCACGCCTGTCTCTGACCCGGTCTCCGGTCTCTCCTCTGGCCACGCAGGGGATTCCACTGCCGGCTCAGCTCACCAAAGCCAACGCGCCCGTTCACATCGACGTGGGTGGCCACATGTACACCAGCAGCCTGGCGACCCTCACCAAATACCCAGACTCACGGTAAGACCCCTGGCCTCTTGCAATGTTGCATAAGAGCGTGCAATCAGAAGTTTAACTACAAAACGGCACGTTTGCGTTATTTTTGTGTCTTTTTTAGGGTGTGCAAATGGTTGTTTTTAGCATTTTTTACATTGTACAAACCATTCTAAATGGTTCGAATCATTTCGCTTGAAGTAAAAGTGCATTTTTTTGTATTAAATTGTATTATTTTGAAACTGCATGAAAGGAAGTTTAAGATGCTCTTTTGTTCGTGTAGCTCTGTAAAGCAAAGCAAACCATTTCACATCAAATACTGAGACATTCACAAATGCATCTGCATTTTGGTTCATTTTCTTAGTGTTAAATTAGAAATGATGCTAAATAAAGTGTTCTCAGATTGCATATGTGATGTTGGTTGATAGAGTGTTTGATAACACACAGTAGTCTGAGTGGTTTACTCAATTAGAGCTGATTAGAGGCTAATTATGTGTTCTGATGACGTCTGACTTAACCTGAATGTGAATATGAGCAGAATTCCCTGTGACTCGCTCTGTCTGATCCACAATTATGACTTTATTAGGAGAGAGACAGAAATGTAAGCGCTGTTCTCGTTGCTTTCATCATAGAGTGAGATTAAGTCTGATTTTTGAACAGAGAGGGAAAGAGACTTGTTTGAACATTTAGAACTTTTGGAAGTATTATGACTGAAACACAATAGAAAAGTTTGTTTAGCTAGATGGGTGAACATTAGAGTATAACTGCATTTTGAGTCTACAGTTTGCAAAATAATTTTATTGTTACTATTATATTTTCTCTGTGTTGCTATTTTTATGTTTCAAATGTTTGTGTGTTTTAATTGGTAAACCAGTGGTTAACATTGGTAAGCATATTCTATTCTATTCTATTCATTTGGTCAATTAAGTCATACATAAAGATGTCTAAATGTCATTGCTTTAGAAACATAATATTATGTTGAGTGTCTTTATCTGCTCAAATCCTGCAGGATCTATTCTTTTCACTAACTTTTTTTCATCAGTGTCTTTTAATTGATTGGTCCTGTGGTGATTTTTAGTGGACATATGAAGTCAAGTTCACACTTTTTTTCTGCATTTTCACTAGATCTGTTGTTCTATTATTTCAAACCATACAAACTTGCACTTGAAAAGCAAATACTATTCAAAAGTTTGAGTCACAATTTCCATAAAAATATTTGGCAACACAGTTGTTTACAACATTGATAATAACCAGAAATGTTTCTAGAGCAGCAAAACAGCATATTAGAATGATTTCTGAAGAATCATGTGACACTGAAGACTAGAGTAATGATGCTGAAAATTCAGCTTTGATCACAGAAATAAATTATATTTTAACATATATTCACATAGAAAACAGTTGTTTGAAACTGTAATAATATTTCATATTTTTACTCTATTTTTGATCAAATAAATGCAGTCTTGGTAAGCAGAAGAGACTTCTTTCAAAAACAACAAAAATCTTACCAACCCCAAACTTTTGTCCATCTAATGCAAAGACATTCATACAAGCGTGCTTTCATTTGAGTCCACAAAAGACTGACCATCCGCACACATTAGCACCCACTTTCACCAATCACACTGACAAGTGGAAAACCCACACATGGATGCAAGCACACACACACCGGCACAGCGACAGCTAAACAAACGCTCTCCCAGCACTGCGCCTCAGAGGCCGAGCTGACAGCTGAGAGAGTCCAGTTAAAGAACCTTAAGTTGATGGTGTCTTTTAATAGATTGATCCCTTAATAATGCAGAGCAGGAAAAGAAACTCGCTCTATAACTAATGTGTGAACATTCATCTCCCTCCAGCTCAGTCTGCTGAAGTGACAGGACATATGAAAGTTTCATGCTCATTCTGTGGGGTCTTTCTGACAGAGATCGGTAGCATGAGGGCAGTTGTGAATAGCAGCTAATGAAGCGTGTCGTGAATGTTCATACTGGCATTATCGGTCATTTATGCAGAAAATATGCATTTGAGACAGATTTGTTGACCTGTATTACTTTTAAGGTGTTACTTGAACAAACACGAAAAAAAACTAAAACTTTTTAATTCTTTTTTCTATACATGTGTTAAAATGTTTTTATTTGGAATTTCAGCAGAAGATCATTTGTAAACACACTCTTTTTAATGCAAATTTACATTATAGCATGAAACAAAGCTAAAAAAAAGATTAAAATAAAAAAGTTTTTAAATTTTAAGTAAATAAATTCAATTCAAAAAGGTTTCAATGCATGTAACAAAAAAGAAATATCACAAAAGGAAAAGGAAACACAAGGTTTTGACTCTTTGAAGCTGAACTTGTTTACATCTGGAATTAATATTGTTTCATGCAATCCAGTTGCAATTATTCAGTGCTAAATTTAGGGTGTAAATGGGATCCAAAGCATTTTGTGACTCACTCATATCATAATACCTATGTGATCAGATTTGTAGACTTGCATCCTGGACCTGCCTACTCACCTGTCAGTCATTTAAATTAACATGTATGCATTTAGCAGATGCTTTTATAAAAAGCAGCTTACAAAGAGGGACAAAAGCATTTTGTCACAGAGCAAACAGTATTTATAATATACAATACAAGGTTTGTTAGACAACTAGATTAGGAAGTGAGCTAGAAACAAGAAGAAAATGCTGATTTTTGCTTCTTGAATCATGCAGTCATGCATATATTGTGAAGTCTTGTGCATGTTTTTGTTTAGGGCTTTTTCAATTAGGTGGTTGTGTTGCATTGACACATGTAATTTGCATTTGGATCAATACCAGAAGTGAACAGGACCTCAGTCTCAGTATCAGGTCAGACTGGTGCTTGTTCGCTCAGATCTCTCTTCTACACGGCTGGTCCTGTTAACAGAGGAAGTGAAGACAGTCTGACAGGAAGTGTCTGTCTGAACCCTCACACCCACCGCCGGCAGGACAGATGCTGTGTGCAACTCAAACTGAAGCAGAGTTCATTTCTGTTAGTCTCTTTTAGAGACACAGATTCACTGGACTGAGGGAGAATCGCATGCATTCCGGTGCTGCTGCAGATTTACTGAAAGAAAACCGACAAATAGAGAGAGAGACTGCGTTCACAGACTCAGTGTCTGAGACTGATAAGACAGAGATAGAGAAACAGAATAAAAGCATGGCTAAAAAAAAGTTATTTTCAGTCCTCTACAATTATTTGAAAGATTTTATATGTATATATATATATATATATATATATATATATATATATATATATGTATATGTATATGTGCGTTTAGATTGTTTTCCCAAAAATTCAGGAGAATTCTATTTTAACTATTTATAATTTATATTACTTTATTTTTTCAGTAAATGTAGTATTTGTGTGTGTGTATATATGCACACATATATTAATTCATACATACGTTTATAAAAAACATTTTGTATATAAAATGTTTATATATTTTTATATGTGTGCATATATACACACACACAAATACTAAATTAACTGAAAAAATAAAGTAATATAAATTATAATTAATTAAAATAGAATTATCCTTTTATATATATATATATATATATATATATATATAAGAAAGAAACGGTCTGTAAATACATGCACCTGGCAGAGCTCAGTGAACTGTGTTTGTGTTTGCAAATCACTTCCTTACGCCGAGTCAATAGGCGACGTTCGACAATAAACGCCTTTATACCCCGGCTGTTGTTCGTTATACAGGCTTTGACAAGCAGTCGGCCTGATTTCTTTGTGCTTATGAGAGCCGTCAGCTGATCCAGGAACTGTAGCGATGATTAAAGAGGAGATTGCATCGGAGCGGCGATAGCGCTGTCGCTCGGCTAGGAACGGAAGGAAATGCTGATCGTATCAAGAGTTCATAAAGAGAACTGAAGTGCATGCAGAAAGATGAAGGTATTTCCAGGTGTGTAAGCTGAGCCGCTGAATGAGGCATTTGTGCTGTATAATAGATTTAGCATTGAAATGTGCATTGAAAAAGGTTATGAGACGTTAGAATCTGAAGTTTTAGAATTAGTAGATTAGTGGAGGAATGTATTAGAGACATCTGCACTTTTTGTCTAGTGATGGACACAAACTGTTCCAAAACCTAGTGAGCTGCCTTTATAGGGAGCATCCCAACAAATCATTGAACCTCACAAGTGACTGATTTGATTTATTTTTATTTTTTTGTATTCTTATAGAATTTTGTATTCTTTTTATTTAACACATTTTTTTCTTTTTTTATGATTGCAGTTAACTCTGAAATTATACAAATAAAAATTTTAATAAAATATATATATCTTCTTTTTTTTATTCCTATGACTTCAGAGTTAACAGACTCCTGCCTAACTTTTTCTAAGTTTTCCTAAAGCAGCTTTTTCTCAAAAAGTGAAAAAATAGGTTTAAAAATATGGTAGATTGGGAGAACAACATATCATAATGTATTAAGAGCTCCATTCTAAAACCTAGTGATCCGCCTACATAGGGAGCATCCCAGCAAATGATGGAACCTCATAAGTGACTGATTTGATTTTTTGATTGTACTCCGTTTGGCATCAAAATAAGTATGACTTTTTTTATTTAACAAAAATGTTTTTTAATGATTTCAGTTAACACTGAAACTATACAAATTAAAAATATGTAATTTTTTTTCTTATGATTTCAGAGTTAACATACTCCTGGCTAACTTGTTGTGTTAGGCCAAGTTTTCCTAAACCAGCTTTTTCTCAAAAAGTGAAAAATAGGTTAAAAATGGTAGATTGGGAGAAGAATGTATTACAATGTATTAGGATTGTTTGCTCTGTTCCAAAACCTAGTGAGCTGCCTACGTAGTGAGCATCCCAACAAATCATGGAACCTCACAAGTGACTGATTTTATTATTATTTTTTTTATTGTACTCTAATTTTACAAAATTACAAAAATGTTTTTTTCTTCTTTTTTATGATTGCAGTTAACTCTGAAATTATAAAATTTTTTAAATATTTATTTATTTATTCATTCATTCATTCCTATGATTTCAGAGTTAGCAGACTAACTTTGTCCTGAATCAAGTTGTCCTAAATCAACGTTTTTATTTTTATTTTTTTTTATTTTTACTGTACTCTAATAATAAGCAACAAAATACACAGCAAATGGGTAAAATATTACATTTCTAATCACCTAAAACTATTTTATCAGTATTTTTCAGTTCTCAAAGACATTCAAGTTTATTTAGAATCAAGATTTCTCACATTCTCTTGAATTTAGCATTTCACTGATCAGGTTGTAATGTGTTCTGGGATTGCAAGTTCAAAGATTATCTGGCCTAGACACTTCAGTTACACTTGAAATGCCCCATTGTAATTAAATAACAAAATATCAAAGCAAATGCAGCTGAATTATGGTCCTGTTCCACTAATGCTAGACAAAAACACAGTGCCAAAATACTGTCTGTTTAAATCTGTTGTTTTGTCTTTTTAAATATGCTTAAAAATAAAGTTCTTTATTGTCATCAGTGGTTCCATGAAGAACATCCATGGAAACTTTCCATTCCATAAAAGAAGTTGTTTCTTTAGATTATTAAAATGTTCTTCACAATAACAAAAAATGTTGCTTTTAAGATTTGATCACTGAAAGGTTTGCAAAATGGAGTGCTTATGCAGTCTGTCATTCAAATAAATCACATAAAATTGTAGAAAATACATTAAGATATTTTTTTGTGTGATGTAAAGTTGTTTAGAGGAGACTGTAACTAGGAAAAGCACAGTCAACACAGTTTTATCCTCATGTTTGGAAACTTTTAACTGCAAACAGTCTATACTAGTGTTTGCTAAGTTAATCGCTATGACTCATAATGACTGTCTAGTTTACATATGCAAATCATCTGCAGGCTTTTATGCGACTATCCTGCTTTATGCCATCATGTGGGAGTTATTAATTGGCATGTGACGGTTGAGATGATGAACCAGAGCTGTGGTGTATTCATCTCACAGCAGAGAAGGACTTGGAATGCTTTTCTCAGCCACTCAAATCCTCCTAAAGCCTCTTGTTTCAGAAGCGAGCGTTAATGCGTTTTTGGCCGGCCACTAATAAAATTGAAAAATAAATGCTAATTGTTTCATGCATTTAAAGGAGGCTGGCCTCACTCCATTAACTGTGTGTGTGTGTGTGTTTTAATTTTCAGGATCAGCCGGCTGTTTAACGGAACCGAGCCCATCGTTCTGGACAGTTTAAAGCAGCATTACTTCATTGACAGGGACGGAGAGATTTTCCGCTATATTCTCAGTTTCCTGCGAACCTGCAAACTGCTGCTGCCGGATGACTTTAAGGTAACGGCCTTACTCTGTTTGAAGCTTGTTCTTCAGTGGCTGTTTGGAGTAGAATGCATGTAGTGTACGTATGTAGTGCACACTCTATAGTGCGTACAATTAAACAAAATAGTGTGTGAAATAGCATGCAGCAAGTCATGATAAATATGTGAAAAGTGTAGCATGCTGCATTGTTGTCACGTGACCTCATTGGCAGTTTTTTTATAATTGAGAAACTATTATAGATTTGATTAATATTTTAATTACATTTTTGTTTTTATATTTTCAGTTTGAATTTTTTTTAAGGTATTAGTAATTTTGTTGTGTTTTTGTGATTTTTGTTAGTTTTATTTAATGGTTTTTATTCATTTTATTTAATTTCATTTTTAGTTTTTCTTATTTTTAGTACGTCAAGTTAAACTCGGTGTTGTCTTAGTATTATTGAGATAGTATTTATACTATTTATTTACACTATTTATACTAATTTAAATTTTTATGTTTTCTTTATTATATTATATATTTTAATTTTAATTTTTTTATAAAAATTTTTATTTTAGGTTTCAATTTTCAATAAAAAAAAATTTTTGTTTTAGTTATTTTAGTACATCAAGTTAATATGAATGAAAATGAGAAATGGTAGCTAGTTTTAATGTTTGATTTTATTTCAGTTAACATTTATTTTATTTCAAATAACAGAAATTGCTTAATTTTAGTGAACTATAATAAACTGAAGTTAAACTAAATAAAAATGAGAAATGT
This sequence comes from Sinocyclocheilus grahami, assembly GCF_001515645.1. Classification (NCBI taxonomy): domain Eukaryota; kingdom Metazoa; phylum Chordata; class Actinopteri; order Cypriniformes; family Cyprinidae; genus Sinocyclocheilus; species Sinocyclocheilus grahami. The sequence continues at coordinate 1,121,211 of NW_015505361.1, forward strand.
TGCCTTGGAAACTAGGTGAAATAAAATAATTTTTTTTTTTTTTTTTTTGAAGTAACACATTTTTAATGGTTTTAGTTCATTATAAAAAAACCTGCTCATTACATTTCATTAATTTAGCAAGTTCCATTCAGTTATCATCTTGAAAATAAATAGATTATTTGGATTTTAAATAAATTATTAGCAATTTATTCCACTTTTATATGTTAGGAAGTTGTTGATGCATTGCATATTGGGATACACTATACATTCCTCCATTTGATCTCCATGTAATCTCATTACTATCCAAGAGAAATGAAAGAAATCTCATATGTGATTTGTATTTCCTGTAAAACTGCTCTTGTTTATATACTTCACATACTGGCCAAGTTGTGCTGAATGAGAAAACTTGACAGTAGAAGAAGACCCTTGTGGTAATACTGAGAATGCGGTGTGTTGCAAGCTGCAGATGAATTTCGGGTTGCATTAATGCACAAAATTCAACTTCTGTTCACATACTTGCAATAACAGCTCTTTCGTGTAATTCTGAGTTTTTGTTTTAACCATCATGACAAGCGGTGCATGCTAGGACATATTGTTGGTCGTTTGATTTGTAGTCCTGTTGTATTTGGTAGCTCCATAGTGCAAAATTATTGGTCGAAAATCCACATCAGATCAGATATGTTCTAATTGGCTGGGATTGTGTCACATTGCACAGTTTTCATGTAGACCACAAAAATGGCATGAATTTATAAAAGAATATATATATTTACGGCTGATGTATCCTCATGAATAAACTCTACTTTTATGTCTTTTAAATCTTGATCTGGATTCACTTTTGTTTTCCTCTCTCGAGTCGGACAAAGAGCCCAGTTTAGACTGGTTTGATCTGCTGATCAGCGTGTGTGAAATCAGACAGAAATGCGAACGGCAGCCGGCGGTGTTAAGCGTGTCTTTATCTGTGAGGCATCGTGACTGTCATGACCCGCGGTGGCGTTCGTTTCGCTAAATCAGTGTGAACGTGGAGCTAAAGCCGAATATGTTTTGCATCTCTCAGTGAAAAAAGCATCATTTGTACCAGAGATTATCAGTTGCTAAGCTGCTCGAGTAAATAAAGCATGATGCTGCTGGTGTTTGACTTTTAATGTCATTTCTCAAAGTTTTGTGACAGTTTTAATGAATGATCTTTTGATTTTAGAATAGCATGCACTGATGATTCGTTCATAATAAATCCAGTGAGTAAGACCGTAAAGATTTACTTTTGATTCCAAGGTCTGTGTCACGTAGGATCTGACCTCTACATCCGCTAAGCTGCTCGAGTAAATAAAGCATGATGCTGCTGGTGTTTGACTTTTAATGTCATTTCTCAAAGTTTTGTGACAGTTTTAATGAATGATCTTTTGATTTTTAGAATAGCATGCACTGATGATTCGTTCATAATAAATCCAGTGAGTAAGACCGTAAAGATTTACTTTTGATTCCAAGGTCTGTGTCACGTAGGATCTGACCTCTACATCAGCATGTGTTTGACAAAATCAAAGAGAAATGGTCATCTCTTATACAGTACGTATTAGATGGAGACGGGGGAATATCTCTGCCTCTCTCTCTCTCTCTCTCTGTCTGTCTGTGAGAAGTTGTCTTGCCGGTGGGCAACAGAATAAGATCATTATTTTGGATCACAACAGGCCTGTCGGATCGCCTGAACATGGGAATTCAGGCTAGCGAATCGTCTGTCTTTCTATCTGCTCGCTTTCTTTCTTCACCTCTCTTGTATCTGGCTCTTCGTCATGTCGGTTGCATGAGGCTCGACTGTAAGAGGAGCTTTAGAGAACCCAGGCGCATCTTTTAATACCTCAGCGTTCCCTCCAGCACTGATGCAGCGCATGCATTTTGTCATCAGCACTGTGAAGGGCAAAAGAAAAGAAAAAAGACATGGGCAAAAAGAAAAGAGCAGCTAAATATCCACATATGGAGGTTAGAAGCATGTTCAGACCAAAGTTATATATATTCATAAACATTTTTCACCTATAATGGTCACTTATTGTGACAAATATTTTCAAGCAATCAAAAAATATTTTGTAAAACTTACATTGCATGCATTTTATATTTTCTGCTTGTTCACTGCAAAAAAAAAAAAGTTCTTCCTCAGTATTTTTGTCTTGTTTTCAAGTGCAAATATCTAAATATTCTTAAATCAAGATGCATTTACTTAAAAAGTAAAATACAAGATATTAAAATAAAATATATTATTCATTACAAAATAATTATTTTGTATATTCATAGTTTTTATAACTTATATTGCATGCATTTTAAACTTATTAAACATATTTCTGCTGATTCAGTGCAAAAAAAAAATTTTTTGTTTTGTTTTGTTTTCCACTACAAATATCTACATTTATTTAAAAAATGAATTGACATAAGATATTAAGCCTTTTTTTCCTGAAAACAATTATCATAATTAAATGAGTTTAAGCTTAAAAGATGAAAACATATTTACCAATGAGGTATGAAATATAAACTTAATTCAGAAGGAAAACAATATTATTTTTCTGACACCACTGACAGATTTTGTTTCTTTTTTCATTTCCTTCTCAAGTAAATGTATCTTGAATTAAGAATACTTAGATATTTGTACTGGAAAAAAGACAAAAATACACTGGAAAAAAAACAGATGCTGCTTTAAACTTTTAAGTTAAGTCAAATTGGCTGTAAAAGTAATTTAAACTTAAATTGTATTAGTTGTAACAAATCTTCAAAGTTCAATCTTCTGTAATTAAAAAATGAAGTTGATTTTTTTTTTAATTGTTTTGATAAGTTACAATAATAAAAAACATGTTGCCATGAGTTATTGATTATGAAAACCATTTTTTGCAGTGTTTTCGTGCTGAAATGTCCAATTATTTTAATAGTGTTTTCACATTGTTTCACAGCAGCTTTACAAAAAAAATCATGATGTTAATGTTTATAATATTTTCATCTTTGTGCCTTATAGTCGCATTTTGCAGATTAGAACTGGGCAGTAATATAGTTACGATATAAACAATCAAATTTGCTATATTATCACTTTATGTGAGTATACTGTATATGAAGTTGAAGTCAAACACACTTATATATCCAAGAGCTGAGCGATAATGTAGTTTAACACAATCATGCTGTCAAAATGCAGAGAAACTGTGTGTACAATTACTCATGCAGTTTAGTTACCATTCAGGCTGTGTGCACTTCATGAATGATCATATCAATCTTCATGCAGATTACTCTGCAGACGTTGCACACAAAGCTGTATCCTCAGTTGAACTCCAACATTTTCCTCCCTCATGCACACCTCGGCTCCTCCCGCTCCGTGATGGAGAGTCGAGGAAGAATAGTACCATCTGGACTTGTGGGAAATTAAGGGAAAACTGAAAGGGGCAAAAAACCCCTGGCAAGACATCCCCGAGAGGAAGAGAGCGAGCGTTTGGCAGTCTGCTGTTGTCTGCCTGGATAAAGAAACGCTGAAGCCTGGAGGTCCGTCACTGACGGGCTCCAACGAGCACATGAGATCCTGCCAAACGTCTTGACTATTGCCCCGCGGGCAGCGCTGATACCCCTCGGAGCAAAACATGCCACCCTGCACCCCAATCGCACTGCTTTTTAAAGATTCATTCACTTATTGCCTTCTATTTATGTATTTATTTGTTTTGTTGCTTTATTAGCAGCTTTTGCAGTAAAAGCATCAAAATCGCTCATTAAATATTAAACTTCAGTGTGCAACTTTCCTGCAGTGTTGCATGGGGAAACACCACTCTTATGTTATTTAGAAATTGTAAACACGTAGACATGGGCAAAAAGAAAAGAGCAATATCCACGTATGGAGGTTAGAAACGTGTGTTATATACATTAGTAACATTTTTCCATTATGATGTCCACTTACAATGTTTTCAGACCATCTAAAATAATTTTTTAACTTATTTTAAACATTTTCTGCTTGTTCATTGCAAAAAAAAATATAGAAAAAATATATATATACTAGATTATATAATATAGTATAAATAACATATATATATATAGTATAAATAAATGATACCTGTATGTGTACTGTATATTTATACTATATACACATACAGGTATAATATACAGTATAAATATCTAAACATTCTTGAATCAAGATGCATTTACTTAAAAAGTAAAATTACATATGATAATAATAATATTGTTTTCTAAAAAAAAAAAGCATCAATTTAAGAAAAGTGTAAACATCTACTATATATTTATTGTCCATTAAAAAGACAGTTCATTATTGTTTAAAAAAATAATAATTTTTAACCTAAAACTGTAGGATTTGAATGCATTTTGTGTGTATTATGTACAGTTTATTTTTTTGGTTGTGGCCTGAATCTGTTGTATCATCAGTCTTTGTTGAAATAAATCAAGCAAACTGTTCTTAGGTTTATGCTTGAAACACAAAAACAATTCCTAAAAACATTTTAAATGTATTAATATACAAGATGTTTTCAAGTATTAAATTAAAATATATAAAAACTATTTAAAATATATTAATGTACAAGATATATTAATATCAGGATATATTGATAAAATATATTAATGTATGTGTGTATATATATATATATATATATATATATATATATATATACAGTATATATATATTAAAATACTTAATATATTTACACTTCCATTCAAACGTTTAGGGTTGTAAGATTTTAAAATGTTTAAAAAAAAAAGTCTCTTTTGCTCACCAAGGCTGCATTTATTTGATTCAAAATACAGTAAAAACAGTGAAATATTAAAATTTTAAATAAGTGTTTTCTATGTGAATATCTGTTAAAATGTAATGTATTTCTGTGATGCGCAGCTGAATTTTCAGCATCATTCCTCCAGTCTTCAGTGTCACATGATCTTCAGAAATCATTCTAATATGCTGATTTGCTGCTCAAAAAACATGTCTGATTATTATCAGTGTTGAAAACCGTTGTGCTGCCCAATATTTTTGTGGAAACTGTGATGCATTTTATTTTTCATGATTCATTGATGAACAGGAAGTTAAAAAGAACAGCATTTATTTGAAATAGAATCTTTTGTAACATTATAAATGTCTTTACTGGCACTATTAGTCAATTTAATACATCCTTGCTGGAAAAAAAAGAGCAATTTCTTAAAAAAATAATAATAATAAAGTCTTACTGTCCCCAAACATTTGAATGGTAGTGTGTATAATAAATAATAGATGCATATTCCTCATGTGTGTGTGTGTGTGTGTCTGTGTGTCCAGGACTTCCTTCTCCTGTACGAGGAGGCGCGTTATTACCAGCTGATGCCCATGATCAAGGAGCTGGAGCGGTGGAAGCAGGAGCGGGAGCAGAGGCGTCTGGCGCAGCCCTGCGACTGCCTGGTGGTCCGCGTGACCCCTGACCTCGGCGAGCGGATCGCCCTCAGCGGGGAGAAGGTGCTCATCGAGGAGATCTTCCCCGAGACCGGTGACGTCATGTGTAACTCAGTCAACGCTGGCTGGAACCAGGACCCGACCCACGTCATCCGCTTCCCCCTGAACGGCTACTGCAGACTGAACTCAGTGCAGGTAAAGCCATGTGCTGCTCTCATCTGTCTGAGACATCGCTTTATTCCTGCATGTTTAACATCACGCTATCACGTTTCATCTGCTCAGTGGAGGCGTGTTTGTTTAATGTGGCGGAGTTTAGAAAATCTGTGTAAATGCTGAAATAAATAATAATTTGTCATACCGTCTAAATGTTTAGCAACTTGATTATTAAACTAGTTCAGTATCACTGGATTCTGTTCCAAACCCTATCTAGACAGCATTTTTTGGCATCACGGATTTAGCCCTGACATGAAAGCTGATCTAAATAGTATGAAACAAAATGTCTCATTTAACCAAAATAGTGTTCGAATGTTTATTTTATTTAATTTAAAAATACGGTAAAAATTTGAAATATTATTACAATTTAAAATAAATATTTTCTATGTGAATATATGCTAAAATGTAATTTATTTCTGTGATCAAAGCTGAATTTTCAGCATCATTACTCCAGTCTTCAGTGTCACATGATCTTCAGAAATCATTCTAATATGCTGATTTTCCCAAGAATAATTTCTGATTATTATCAGTGTTGAAAATAGTTGTACTGCTTCATATTTTTGTGGAAACCGTGATGCATTTTATTTTTCAGGATTCTTTGGTGAATAGAAAGTTCCAAAGAGCAGCATTTATTTGAAATAGAAATGATTTATAACATTATAAATATATTTACTGTTGTATTACTAATGTAATGCATCCTTGCCAAATAAAAGTAATAATTTCTCTCATAAATAAATACTCTTATTGATTCCAAACTATTTGAACATTAGTGTATGAGCCATCAAAAAAATTATAATAATAAAAATAAAATAAAGACGGGGAAAAAATAAGGAAAAAGACCCCCAAAAAATACAAAATACATGCACAAAACAGTACTTTCCATATGGCAGGGAACAAAAAAAATCTGCCCAAAATATATTTTAAATATATGCTAAATATTTGTTAAGCATCTCTGCTGAATCAAGGTATTAATTTCTTTCAAAAAAAGAAAGGGAAAACTTACCGACCCCAAACTTTTGAACAGTAATGTATTTTGCATGCATGGTTAATACAATCCCAGAATGCATTGCTGCTCAGAAGAAAAAATCATGAAAGTGGATGGAGTTAAGAGACATTTTAACAATAAATGTTTCATTCAGTGTTGAAAAGTATTACTAAAATAGTCAATTACAAATATATTTGAATATATTGAGTTCTGAAAAGCATTATTAAAAATCTAATTATAAATATCAAATTTAAAGCAAACTATTTACCAAATATTTGTGTGTGCATGATGTATTTTTGAGCTGCTTAGAGTATCATGTAATTAACTTTGCAGCATGTTATTATCAGACTATTGGACTGAGAGTGTTAGTTGGGTTTCATCAGTTTCATGCGAGTAGTGCTGTTTGAGTGGAGTTGTTAACTTTTGTCTTGCTTTGTTTTCTGTGTCTGTCTTTGATTGATAGAGCATTTGTAAACATATGCGATCTGCAAAAGGTGACAGAATTGGATTTGGACGCCGATTTGCATGATAGAAATCATTATACCACCTATCCACATTAAAGCTGATGGTAAATTAATAAAAAGACACACTTTAACACACACACCTGTCCGCACCTCTCAGGGTGGAGCAAAGCGCGCAACAAAACGCCTTTTCATGTGCAGCCGTATTTTTTCACGCCCTCAAAAACAAAACGCAAGAGCTAGAAGAAAAGAGAGGCTAGAAAATGAAATGCATAATTTAAACGTTTCTTCTTTTTAAGACACAGCGCTTCCCTTTTAAAAAAAGACTCCAACGTAACAACGCCCAGAGCGGTTGAAATACACGTATTGCATTTTTTAATACCATACTTACACTTTCTCAAACAGCCTCAACCCCTTTATGCTTCTTTTATAGATTTCTAAATGGCTTGCAATATAATTAATTGGCTGCATCAACTAACACAACATTTTCTTTCTGCGTTTCCAGTAAGAGCGTGTCCCTTTCTGTCTGCCCTCTCTTTGTTTGCTCGCTCGAGCTCTATTTCTTTTCTAAAACTAGTGGATTTGTGTGAAGCGATGAAGCAGGTCTTTTTGTTTCTGAAGCTGGTAACTTTAACATGCATCTCTTTTAAAAAGCCATGAGAGAGACTTCACTGTTGCTCAGCTAATGATGCAGTGCTCTAATATCCAGAAACGTAACAAACACACAAACAATGGGTAAAACACTCTGTTTTTGATTTGATTGAATGGTTTTATTTCTCAGTATACTGATATTCAGCATTTCTCGTCTACTGTATTGAATCATTTGGATCTTTTGACAATGCATTCTGATTGCTTTAGTGATGAAGGATGCATGATTTTAGTGAAATGAGATTAATGCTGCTGTCTGTGTTTTGAAACAGCCGTCATATCTGGAATGTAGTGATGATGTCTGATATCTATTTAGGCAGCTCACTAGGATTTGGAACAGAGCTCACTTTATCACTTAATTAATGCATTGCAAAAACATTTTCATCATTTGTATTTTTGCCTTATTTTCCAGTAAAAAAAATAAAAAAATAATTATTTTAAAAATAAAATCAGTTTGCGTAAGGAAACGAATTGCTTGTTTTAAAACTCATCAGGTTGGTAAAAATAGAAAAAATGGCAATATACTGTTTTTTGAATTTGTAAAATAAAACAAAACAGTTGTCTTTCTACGTCAAAATGTCAGGTTTAATTTAATGAGTTACTTGCCATTTTTTGTAATTATTTGTGAAATTTACGAGCAACTTCTGAGAACAAAATGAAAAGGGCATTTGAATAATTTTTTCAGTGTAATGTACAAAAATAAATATTAATTATTCAAACAGTATTATTTCATGATCATTGAATTACAGTTTTTATTAAGATTTTGAATTTTACGTTTTCTGTTTTCATTTTCATTTTAGTTAAATTTTTATTTAATTTGTTCTCTCTCTCTGTGTGTGTGTGTGTGTGTGTGTGTACTGGTTTATATGACCTTGTGGGGACTTAAACCTGATGTTGGTAAAAATAGAAAAAATGGCAATATACTGTTTTTTGAATTTGTAAAATAAAAAAATAAAAAATAAATATTAATTATTCAAACAGTATTATTTCATGATCATTGAATTACAGTTTTTATTAAGATTTTGAATTTTACGTTTTCTGTTTTCATTTTCATTTTAGTTAAATTTTTATTTAATTTGTTCTCTCTCTCTCTGTGTGTGTGTGTGTGTGTGTGTACTGGTTTATATGACCTTGTGGGGACTTAAACCTGACTACACACAGACTCATGGGGACATGGGGACTCGTGTCACGGTGGGGACATAAATTGTGGTCCCCACGGGTACAAAAGCTTATAAATCATACAGAATTAAGTTTTTTGAAAATCTAAAAATGCAGAAAGTCTCCTGTGAGGGGTAGGTTTAGGGGTAGGGTTGGTGTAGGGCAATAGAATATACGGTCTGTACAGTAGAAAAACCATTATGCCTATGGAGAGTCCCCACAAGGATAGCTGACCAGACGTGTGTGTGTGTGTTGTCGTTTTTAGTATTTTTTGTTTATATGTCTAGTTTTTTTTATTGTTATTTCAAGTTTAGTTTAAAGTTATTTTAGTATATCAAATTAAACTAAATTAAAGTGAAAAATGTTGTCTTTGCAAATAGCTGAATAAAAAGTTTCTTATTTTATTACAGTTAATGTTTATTATCAAGTTATGATTTTTTTATGGTTTTAATTTTAGTTTCGGTTTTAGTTGACTATTTATAACACTGAGTCTTATTTCAGTTCTTACAATTTTGCTTTGTAACTAAATGTGTTTTGTTTTAAGGATTATGAAGAAAATCATGTTTTTTGCAGTGTGCTTCTCTAATCCTCTAATTGCGTCGGTGACCTTGTGACCTCTAGAGCGAGTGTTTCAAACTTTAGTCACTTTAGTCTTTTTAGACGGGCAGCACACGGGCAGCCTGGTTGGGTAGATGTAGATGGAAAGGGTGTGTTTTCTGTTTCCTGAAACGTTTTTGAACACTCTGTCGGTTGACTCATTGTGTGGATGATACAGTCATCCTGTTTCACTGTACGACACAATACAGCTCTGATCTGGTTACTGGCTGGAAACATCGCTGCAGGCATCTAACCAGCCACACCTCACCTCTGACAGACAGAGGACAGAGCTCATTAAGAGAGTTAAACGAGTTTGTGGGCTTCGTTTTACATTATATGTGACCAAATGTCCTCAAAATGATTGTAAAACCTGGTTTATAAAAAGAAATATATGCTAAATGGCTCAGAACACCCTTGGGAAAAACAAGTAGCAGACTTTTGAAAAGAGGAGATGTGGAAATTCTTTAAAAGAATAAGTGCAAACTAACTGAATGCTTTTGCACACTTAATTGCATGTTAGTTGCAAACCAACTAAAAAATGTGAGTTTAAATTTATATTAATTGCAATTAGTTGCAAAGAGTGCTTTTTTGGTGAAATAGGATTTATATTTTGAATTATGGTTCAACAAAGCAATGGCGTGCACAGACATTTGTAGTGATACATTAACACTACGGTTAAAATTATTAATGGTGCTTTACATGTACTTTAGTTTTAGTCACCACATCGTAATAAGTGTACTTCTTTAAAGCATGACAAAAGATTATTATATGTGACCCTGGAGCACAAAAGCAGTGTTAAGTCGCTGGGGGATATTTGTAGCAATAGCCAACAATACATTGTATGGGTCAAAATTATATTTTTTTCTTTTATGCCAAAAATCATTAGGATATTAAGTAAAGATCATGTTCCATGAAGATATTTTGTACATTTCCTACCGTAAATATATCAAAACTTAATTTTTGATTAGTAATATGCATTGCTAAGAACTTCATTTGAACAACTTTAAAGATGATTTTCTCAATATTTAGATTTTTTTGCACCCTCAGATTCCAGATTTTCAAATAGTTGTATCTCAGCCAAACATTGTCCTATCCTAACAAACCATACATCAATGGAAAGCTTATTTATTCAGCTTTTAGATGAGGTATAAATCTCAATTTTAAAAAATTGACACTTAAGACTGGTTTTGTGGTCCAGGGTCACATATAAAATGATTTAAAGTATACTTCCAAGTAAGTATTTTTAATTTGACATTTGTTATAAAGCAGGGTTGTTATACTTATCTAAAACTAAATTTAGAACCATAAAAAAGTTACTTAAAAAAAAAAAAAAAATTAAAAAAAAAAATCAGCTAAGTTACCAAGGCAATATTTCTGATAACTAAAATTAAACCTGCAATTAAAAATATACAGTCATGTATTTAAAAAATGGGGGAAAAATGACAAAAACACTTAACAAAATTAGTAAAGCTTTAACTAAAATTGAAATGAAAAAATAAAAACTTAAACAAAATATTAATAAAAAATAGTACTTAAGTAGCCTTTTGTTTCATTAATATTATATTATCTACAAGTACAGTATTTTTTTTGAAAAAATACTTTTAAGATTTGAAGTACACTACAAGTACACATTCAATACAGTTAAGTACACACTAGCTTTAAAAAATTAGTAAAGCTTTAACTAAAATTGAAATGAAAAAATTAAAACTTAAACAAAATATTAATAAAAAATAGTACTTAAGTAGCCTTTTGTTTCATTAATATTATATTATCTACAAGTACAGTATTTTTTTGAAAAAATACTTTTAAGATTTGAAGTACACTACAAGTACACATTCAATACAGTTAAGTACACACTAGCTTTATTGTGGCTAGTTTTGCTGTTTTTGCACTATGCTAACTAGTAAAGTTTAGCTTCGGCTTTTAGAAGTGGACTCATTTAGCTTGAAAAAGTGAGAGAAGAAACTAATAAACCAGCTGAGAGTGAAAAGTCACAGCAGATGAGTGACACGTGTGGAACTTTAGAACAAGTGAAAGCACCTGCGCTGAGACAGAGAGAGATTGACGGAGTCTGGAGACTGAGAGGACAACAGACCACACACGTGAACCGCTTCAGAGAGGAAAAACATTTAGCCAACACACACACACACACACACTCACTCACATGCTCATAGTGTCCCACAGCTGAAGCCGTCCGGCTCCGTCCATATCTCACAGTGATGGAGGACCGGGATCAGCACAGACTCTGGTGAACCTCCATCAAACTGACAGACGTGCCACAGATACACGACACAGAACCGTTCACACTCACACACACACACACACACACACACACACAGGTTTGTTCATACTGCAGTTAAATACGGCGTCATCTGATTCTGTTGTTATTTATGAGAGTGACAGACTGATTCTCCTGAAGTTACTGCTGAAAACAACCAAATTAAATCACCAAAGCACGTCTCCGGTCACTTATTTGTCTTCCATTGTCCGGCTCCGTCCATATCTCACAGTGATGGAGGACCGGGATCAGCACAGACTCTGGTGAACCTCCATCAAACTGACAGACGTGCCACAGATACACGACACAGAACCGTTCACACTCACACACACACACACACACACACACACACACACACATTCATACTGCAGTTAAATACGGCGTCATCTGATTCTGTTGTTATTTATGAGAGTGACAGACTGATTCTCCTGAAGTTACTGCTGAAAACAACCAAATTAAATCACCAAAGCACGTCTCCGGTCACTTATTTGTCTTCCATCAAAATGAGTTTCACCAAACGTGTAAAACCATTAGCATCCATGTTTCTTATTGATGCCGTATCATGCACACAAATGCACTACCATTTAAAAGTTTGGGGTCAGTAAGACTTTTAAATGTTTTTGAAAGAAGTCTCTTCTGTTCACTAAGGCTGTTTGTTTGATCAAAAATACATTAAAAATAGTTCAATATTATTGTGATTCAAAATAAGTGTTTTCTATGTGAATGTATGTTCACATAGAGATATATATCAAAGCTGTATTTTCAGCATCATTACTCCAGTCTTCAGTGTCACATGATCTTCAGAAATCATCCTAATATACTGCTCAAGAAACACTTCTGATTATTATCAGTGTTGAAAACAGTTGTGCTGCCCAATATTTTTGTGGAAACCGTGTTTATATAACCGCATTTATTTGAAATAGAAATCTTCTGTAATATTGTCTTTACTGTCACTTTTGATCAGTTTAATGTGTCCTTTCTGATAAAAAGTATTAATTTCTTAAAAAAATGTCTTACTGACCCCAAACATTTGAATGCTAGTGTACATATCATTGACTTTGATTTATTCATTTATTTAGCAGACACTTTTATCTTATAAACTATTCTACACCTGACCTAAACTATTTGGCATTTTCAAATTGACATTGATATTTGGCTCGTTTATGAAACTCTTTACCAGTTTTTAACAAGTTTTACTCTATGTCTGAGGACATTTTCAAAATGTTGCCTTCCCAGGTATAATGAAATAAGTATAAAGAATCATCTCTGTCAGATTCTCCAGGGTGTGTGTCTGTGTGTGTGTGTGCATGTTTATGTGGTTTATGAGGAGTGTGTGTGTGTGTCTCACCTGTCCTGATCTCGTCAGAGTCTGTCAGGGAGACAAACGTTTGTTCTCGATTGTCTTTGCCAGGAGTCAGACTCACGTGACGCTCCTGTGAGAGATTCCCGGTTCCCGTTGTGTCATTGATGTCATCATGAATCTGATTTTTTTTATGTGAGCATAATGTGTGTGATTTAGACAATGCAGGCTGCTGTGAAACAGAGCAGGTTCAGATGATTGAGGTTGATGCCAGGCTTGTTTTTAAGCTTCAGATGTCAGTTTGTTTGGCGTGTGTGTGTGTGTGTGTCTCACCTGTCCTGATCTCGTCAGAGTCTGTCAGGGAGAAAAACGTTTGTTCTCGATTGTCTTTGCCAGGAGTCAGACTCACGTGACGCTCCTGTGAGAGATTCCCGGTTCCCGTTGTGTCATTGATGTCATCATGAATCTGATTTTTTTTATGTGAGCATAATGTGTGTGATTTAGACAATGCAGGCTGCTGTGAAACAGAGCAGGTTCAGATGATTGAGGTTGATGCCAGGCTTGTTTTTAAGCTTCAGATGTCAGTTTGTTTGGTTGGTGTGAAAGCAGCTTTCCAAACTCACGTGAACAGCAGAGTCCATCAGAAAATCTGATCCAGGGTTCAGACGGTTCACAGTGCATGATGCAGTCAGCAGTTCACTTCTGTGAGTCAGGATTGTCAATTCATGATTCATTTAGATTTTTTTTCTTGCTCATGGTCACTCTTTTATTATATTATAAAGCCCTTTGTTATGTTATGTTGTTTAGTAAATCTTTAAATAAACCACCTTCAGAGAGATACAAACCATACAGCAAAAAAAAAAGTTTTTAAATATATATTTCTAAATTGTAAACATATATTTGCTAAAATGTGTTTATGTAAATATATTTTCCAATATATTCTAAAAAGAAAATTGGTATATTTTTGAAAATATTATCTGTCTATCTAACTGTCTTTAAAATTAATTAAACATTATTAGGTCATAAATCAGATTTTGATAGGCTTTTCCATCTAAAAGTTAAACTATATTTTGGTAAATGAAGGTTGAATCTATATATTTTTTAAATATTTTAAATATATATTTCTAAATTGTAAACATATATTTGCTAAAATGTGTTTATGTAAATATATTTTCCAATATATTCTAAAAAGAAAATTGGTATATTTTTGAAAATATTATCTGTCTATCTAACTGTCTTTAAAATTAATTAAACATTATTAGGTCATAAATCAGATTTTGATAGGCTTTTCCATCTAAAAGTTAAACTATATTTTGGTAAATGAAGGTTGAATCTATATATTTTTTAAATATTTTAAATATATATTTCATTTAGATTTACAGTTTACAACATTTTTCAAATAAATGTTGTTCTTTTGAACTTTCTATTCATCTGTGAATCCTGAAAAATAAAATGTATCACGGTTTCCGCCAAAAATATTGAGCAGCGCAACTGTTTTCTACATTGATAATAATCAGAAATGTTTCTTGAGCAGCAAATCAGCATATTAGAATGATTTCTGAAGATCATGTGATACTGAAGACTGGAGTAATGATGCTGAAAATACAGCTGCGCATCACAGAAATTACATTTTAACATATTCACACAGAAAACAGTAATTTTAAATTGTAATAATATTTCCGATTTTTACTGTATTCTTGAAGGAAATCTTTTGGATTGACAGTGAGTGTTGTGTGTGTGTTTCAGGTGTTGGAGCGTCTCTTCCAGAAGGGTTTCAGCGTGGCTGCGTCCTGTGGCGGCGGTGTGGACTCGTCTCAGTTCAGCGAGTATGTTCTGTGTCGCGAGGACAGGAGGAGTCAGTCCACAAACACGCCCATCAGGATAAAGCAGGAGCCGCTGGACTAGAGACACGCGCTCAGGCCCTCGGTCCCTCGACGCACACACACACACACACACTCTCAGCATTTATATTGGGAATGTAATCAAACTGCACCAGAAACCCAAAGAACTCCTGCAGGATATGAGCCCCGCCCTGTTCCACCTAAACCACCAATCAGAGGACGTCCTCATGCATACGGAACGCAGGCTCCGCCCCTCTGCCGGTGCAGTGTGTGTGTGTCATTATCTCGTGACGGTTGCGACGCAGTGCTCACGAACAATAAAAAAAACGCCATCGTCAGGGGCTGGGGGTCCATTTTTTTGGATTGTTTTTCATTTCATCCTTGTTGTATCTAAAGACGTTTTTCACTCCTTATAGCACCATGTTGTATGCGGTTAGCAGTACTAGGCTGGAGTTTTGTGTTTATTTCTTTTGTTACATGAAGGATGATGGGAGTGGCGTTCTGAAGGCATTACGTCTGAGAGACTTTCCTGGCAGGAAAATGCTATTACGCCCTCGGGCTGCGTGGCCGAGCAGTCTGGGGTTTAATGTGTTTGCTGCTGAAGGTTTCTTTGTTTAAAGGAGCTGTAAGCAAACGTGGCTATTTCTGAAGCTAGAGCATTAAGCATATCGTTAAACATCTGAAATTTTTATAAGCTCGCCGATGCTTGAATCAAATGTGTTCTGAACTATACGGTACCTATACAAAGAGTCGTGTGTGTCAAGAACAAAATGTAAGGAGCTCGAGGCAAAACATGGGCAGATGAAGACGTATGATTGTGTCTGTACCATACGTTTGCACTTAAATGTGTCGTGAAAACA
The DNA here is from genome assembly GCF_001515645.1 of Sinocyclocheilus grahami. Classification (NCBI taxonomy): domain Eukaryota; kingdom Metazoa; phylum Chordata; class Actinopteri; order Cypriniformes; family Cyprinidae; genus Sinocyclocheilus; species Sinocyclocheilus grahami. The sequence goes on from NW_015505361.1 coordinate 1,136,908, forward strand.
AGCCGCCCGCGTGTTTAAAGATTCAGTGGAAATAGACTGCAGTTGACAGAATGAGGGTACTAACTATGATGCATTAATTTTTAAACCATCTTTGCGAATGAATAATTGTTATTCATCAGCCCAGTTTTAGTTTGAAGTTGTCCGTTTTCTATTTTGATGTCAAAATGTTGTCGAATGCTGAGTAACGTTGTGAAAAAGGTGCTTGATTTCATCTGATGTGTGTGTGATGAATGTGTCCAAACGCTCAACACAGAGAACTAGCATTCCAGAGATGTATTGTTTCTCTGTCTGGAAAAAAAACAAATATTGTTTGCAAATATAAATCTTTTGCCATAAATTTTATGTAAAAAAATTCAAACTGTTCCCTCAAAGCCAGTTTTTAAATGCATTATTTAGCCTACTAGCTTTAACCCGTCTATTGGCTGAGCATTATATAATGTATATATAATAAAAATAAAAAAATGATTCTGATTCTTTCAAATTAAATTCTAATATTCATCTTTCAAAAATCATGTTTTATTTTATTACCAAATTGTTACCACTGTAATTTTAGTGTCCCTGCGATAATAGTTTTTATTCATATTTTGAATCCGTTTTATTTTTATATTTTCTGTTTTGATTTGATCTGTTTTTGTTTCATTTATTTTTATTTCAGTTTTGGTTTGTAGTACATCGTTAAACAGTTAAAATGAGAAATAATAGCTTAAATATATTTGTATATGAAATTATATTTTTAACAGTGAACAGGTCACAAGCTACTAAATTAAAACATGATTTTTGGGAAAATTCATAATATTAAATTGTTAAAAAAAAATCATAAAAGTAATGAGAAGAGGCAATAGGAGGGTTATGTCATCTTTTGTCAACTAGGTCTATACAAAGTTGTGCCATTATGCATTTTTTTTTTATTATTATTTTATTAGTTTTTGGTGTATTTCTGTTGAGATTTTTTTAGTTTTGTCTCGAGCTCTGAGCCGACAGTCTGTTGTTAGTGATGTGTGGCTTGGATTCCAGTGTAGATCTTCATCTTCATCTTCATCATCTGGGCGGAGGTCACTTCCTTTCTCAAAGATCAAAGAGCAACAGAAGAACAAACTCCTGCAGTCCGTGTGTTTGTGATTCATCTCGATCAAAAACAAACAACCTCATTCAAACCCAAGCTGAAAACGCTGCAGTTTAGAGTCTGAATGTCTTCATTAATGCACTTGTATTTTTGCATTACGTGGTTTTCTTTGCTGTCTGATTAAATGTCCACAGGCTTCAGTTGCATCTCGACTCTCCGTAGGGAACCTGCTCGAGTCGGCCTTTGTTCTGACCCAGATCTGGTCCAGTTCTGTCACAAAGGGAATGACCAACCACCCTTTCATGCGCCGAGAGCTATCCCAGCATGCCTCTCCACACAATCCTCATATGCGTTCCCAGGACGGCACATTTACAAAGCCAGAACACCCTCAGAAGATGGCAGTGTGCATGAAGTGGTGTGTTGTTCACGCTCTGATCTTGTTAGGTACATCGAGTGAACAGAAAAGCGCAAGGTTTGTGTCGAATTATGTTGGATTACCTTCCACGTTGTTGTGATGCATTTCAGGACACTGCGTCCATCAGGCCTAAACGCTGGTTCTATGTACAGTTATTTGTATATTGAATCATTCAGATGCCGGTTTCTCTTTGTAAACAAACCCGAGAAGAGATGCGGACACTCACGAGACTGATGGATTGAACATGAGCAAAGCAATATGATATGTACATACAAATGACAAAAGAAGATCCTCAACATTTCAAAATATCTACCAAGGTGAAAAATGTCATTATTTAATGTATTAATAATTAGACTGTGGTATTAAAGGGCATGTGTTTATTTACAGTGACTTTTTTATTTACTTGCATATTTGCTATAATAAAAAAGGCGTAATAATCACCTGACGTTTGTGTGCTTTTCATCCACTTTTATATAAACAACAACCCTATCAATAAATACAATTCTGACTTATCTATATTTTTACATAAATATAATTTCTAATATATAAATATTATAATTTTATATATATAATTATCATTAAGTTGTTATAAGCTATATATACATTTTATTCTATAGTTTACATTAAAGTTATATAACATTATATAACTAAATATTTAAATTAACATATCACTGTTGCCATTACTTTCTATGAAAAAAAAAACTTTTCAAATGATAAATTGTTTAACATAAATAGGATATGACAATTAAATTCTGACTCACCTATATTTTTAAATTATGTGTATATATATATATATATATATATATATATATATATGGAGAGATATATTACACTGTACATATGGTTTCTAAAATTTCTAAAATCACAGTTATGAAATGGTGAACCACACATATGTAAACAACATTTTGAAGTTTAGTAAACAGCTTATTTATTCCTTTACAAAATAGGTACAAATACAGTAGTATGTTCACACAAACAGAAATATTTCAGGATATGTACAGAATTTACCAAAAATAAGACAGTTCTAATAAACACAAGGTCTTGTAAACAATATATACAAATTATCCGTAGATCGAAACATTAAATTCCAGCTGTGCACGTCAGTAATACAATATGAAGAGAGTCCTAATAATATTTTGGCTACAACGCGTAAGTCATAGAAAGAGCCTCCAGCGGAAAACAGAAGATTAATAAAGTCAGTTTAAACAAATCAACAAATACATTTGTGCTTGTTTCAAAAGGGACTGTCGGGGAATGAAGCGTATTGCCTGAAAAGTGGCAAATGAGAAAATATAAATAGGTAGTTTTACAGACACAGACGCACACACGGCTGATTCCAGCTGGACGTCAGAAACACTGAAGACAGAGAAACCAAACTAAAACCCTCCATGTGCGTTCAGTTTCACACAAACACAAACTGCAAAGCAACGGGATTCATGGTGCATAGAAGAGCGAGCGGATCCATTTGTGATCGGACTCAGAATGAAGAAAGGTCGCAGAACTTGACCTCTCCTGACATCATGTACGGCGAACCCTCGCCAAAATAAATGCTTACAGGATTTGACTTCTTCCTCATAATTGAGCTTATGTATGATAAATGAAGGACTGACATCAATCACTTAAAATAGCTTAAAGTATCGGTACACAAACAGGAGAATGAACTGATAATACTGAGTTTAAAACAGGTAGAATTGGCAGTGAATCCAGTTTTACAGTCCAGATGAAAACATGAAATCAAACTAAATCACTAATACTTTCATAATACACGTTCCTAGTGTTAATGTGATTGATTCGTCAGTGCATGTTATCCTACATTAAAATGTTTGTCTTCATAACCTGCTGCTGCATTCAGGTTGGAATGAACAAATCTTGGGATTCGTTGAGAAAGTCTCGCCTTTTCTGATTGAATATGGTGTTTGATTGGGAAAAGCATAACACAATCAGAAGTCAAATGTTGATTTTAACGTTCAGACGATGTGTTGGTGTGGTTGTATTGCTATAGCTCAGATCTGCTGGCCTGATTTCGGGAAACACGGGATTCGTGACATTAAAGCTACACGAATCACAATGACACAAGCTTCGTGATCGATTTAGAAGGAACACTTCGTTCCGAGTTTAAAACGTCATTTTCATCTGGAGATCATTTATACATGCTGTTAAAAACAATACTCATCAAGTCTATTTACATTAAAGTCTCGCTGATAAAAGTTTCGAAAAAGTAACTTTTTATGGGGTTTTCAATACTGTGATTGGCTGGACACTGATGATGATGATGTTTGGGAAAGTCTGCGTAAGGTTTTGAGAATGACGCGATTCTTTAACAGAAAGTACACTGATCACTTCAAGGCATTTCGTCTCAAAGATCGTCACTGTAAGCGCTCCGTGTTGAATATACAACAGAATGACACCTGCACTGCAAAAAGCACACTTCATCAGGAATTTAAAAATATTGAAATATATTGTACTAAAAAGAGCAAAAATGCATAACATATGATATTCTTGTTAAAAGTACAAATAAACAAAATATACTGAATTCAAGATATATTCTATGTGGCCACGTTGCACTAATTTGTTCCCTCATTTTAGTAAATCGTGGCAAATTTCTACGAATCTGTTCCATTGTTTTAGTCAAACGGTGGCAAATTTGTCCTAATTTGTTCTATGGTTTTAGTAAATCGCGGTAAATTTATACTAATTTGTTTCCTCCTTTTTGGTAAATCAAAGCAAATTTGCATTGACTCATTTCCTTGTTTTAGTAAATCATCGCCAATTTGTACCAATTTCTTCCCTTATTTTAGTAAATTGTGGCAAATTTGTAGTAATTTGTTCCCTCGTTTTAGTAAATTCTGACAAATTTGTACTAATTAATTTCATCGTTTTAGTAAATTGTGGCCAATTTGTACAAATTTGTTCCATTGTTTTAGTAAATCGTGGCAAATTTGTAATAATTTGTTCCCTCGTTTTAGTATATCGTTGCCGATTTGTACCAATTAGTACTTATTTGTCCCTCAGTTTAGTAAATCATACTAATTCATTCCCTAGCTTTCATTCAAATTGAGGGAAAGAATACGGACAATGTGGCCACGATTTAGGCAACGAATAGTAAATTGTGGTCACAATATAATGAAAAAAAGGGAATTAATTAATAAAACGAGGGAATTAATTCTTCATTTGGGCCACACAATAAATATATTTAACTTACAGTTTATGTATATTTGTGTAAATTCATCTTATTTTGTGGATTGTTTTTACTGGAAAACAAATAAAAATACTGATGACGAAAATGATATTTGCAGTGTCAGATTCATTCACAAAAAAAAAGAAACAAATGAAAAACGCTCCGGAGAAACAACTATTAAAATCCACTATCATAAATACAGTTGACCTAATAACGTTGAGGAGAAAACAGGAAACGTGAAGTACATCTTCATTTTTTTTTTCCCCAAAGCTTTTCTATCAAAAGCAACGCTGACATCACGAGGTCACAGACACAGAGGCGGTGAACGGGGCTGAAGGCACGTCGCAGGGCTGAGAAGAAACGTCTGCTCGGGTGGTTTGGCTGCTGATTCCTCTGTAGTGTGGAGAGTTGGCTACTTCAGGAGAGCACGGTACAGTAAGAGAGATCTGCTGGTCTTTCTCTCCTGCTCCATGTAGAAGATGAAGTCCCTGAGGTTGACACGTGTTATTCTCTGGCGGTTATACTGCCGCGACGAGCTGGACGGGGCCGACGATCCACCCGGAGAACCTGCCGAACTCCCCGACACCTGACGACAAAACACAATTCTCTTATTAAACAAACAGAGCACTGAACTGACTTGAAGTGCATGGAAGACTCAGTTCTCAAATGCTTCCAGTGAAGTTTGACATTCTAACAAAACATGAAAACATTAGGTAAAATAATCCATTGTAACATACTGAATAGATTTATATGGTTCAGAATGGAATGAAAAATGTTTAATATCAAACTTTCTCAGATACATTTTTTGTGAGCTTGTCACAATTCACTCTGGAATTGTCTTATCTGTGAAGGATAAATGTGATGCTGACCATATCTGAAGCACCCCCAAAGACGACAGCGCTGCTCATTTTTAAACTTTTAATTAAAAAAAACTAGAAGCTGCAATATAGTAAATAGTTAAATCACATAAAATTATTATAAATATTTAAATTCCAATATTCTAATGTCCTTTATGATTTACATTATTACAATAAATTTACATTTGTGAAGGCAGGCTTTAAAAAAAAATTCCTACATAATTAATTTAGACCGTGGCAATTTATATAGGTATGTCCCAAATCGCGTACTTATGCACTATTCTATGACATTTTGTAGTATAAATAGTGCGAGTAGTGCGTTCACACTGAAAATTCCAAAAAGAAAAAGGGCACTTTAAATACCCGGATGATGCACTTAAAATGTTAGTTCACCCAAAAATGAAAATTCTGTCATTAATTACTCACTCTCATGTTGTTTGAAACCCGTAAGACCTTCGTTCATCTTCGGAACACAATTTAAGATATTTTTGATGAAATATGAGGACTCTCTGACCCTCCCATAGACAGCAAGGTAACTACCACGTTCAAGGTCCAGAAAAGTACCAAGATGATCGACAAAGTAGTCCGTGTGACATCAGTGGTTCAACTGTAAAGTTACGAAGCTACGAGAATACTTAGAATCCGGCGTGATGACGGATATCTGGGTTAGCGCCTGCGCCGCCACACGCTCGTGTTATGATACTGTCATGAACGCGTGTCCAAAAGTCGTTATTTTTGTTTTCTTTGCGCAAAAAAGTATTCTCGTAGCTTCGTAACTTTACAGTTGAACCACTGATGTCACACGGACTACTTTGTCGATCATCTTGGCACTTTTCTGGACCTTGAACGTGGTAGTTACCTTGCTGTCTATGGGAGGGTCAGAGAGCCCTCAGATTTCATCAAAAATATCTTAAATTGTGTTCCGAAGATGAATGAAGGTCTTACGGGTTTGGAACAACACGAGGGTGAGTAATTAATGACAGAACTTTCATTTTTGGGTGAACTAACCCTTTAAATAACCGAAAAAATTAAGTGTGGAATGTTGGACACTTCAAGCACTCAATTGTCGCAGCTTTAATTACGTATCGAAGGGGGAGGGGCTATCAGACTCCGATTATGAATGACAAAATAACCTTATATAATTCATACTATATATGGTTGCGTACATAGTGCATAAGTACATAGTGTATGAGCGCATAGTGTATAGTGCGTCATTTGGGACGTAGTTATATACAAATATTCACTTTATATTTTAATTACTTTTTTAATTTACATTTTCTATTTTTATAATTTTAAGTTGTATTCATTTTCATAACTTTTCCACATCTAAAATTCCTTTATTCAGTATTTTCAGGTTGTCCACAATCATATTAACACTGATTTGAAATGGCTGTTTTTAAGGGAACAAATGATTTCAATATTCATTCAGACGTCATTCCATCAAATGTAAGCAGACGAGTGTCATTGATCATGTGACTCTTTCCTGCTTCCACTGAAGCTCAAGATGCTCTTCGGATCATTGCACATCATGCTGGAGAACATGATCATTATTACTGAATATTAATTAGGGCTGTCATCATTAATGCTTTAACGCATGCGATTAATTTTACAATCCTTAACGCGTTAAAATAATTTAACGCAAAATGACTGAAGCACAATTTCTGTTCTAACCCTTTAACCCAATTTTGATCAGATCATTTTAAGCCGCTAAACTCCATGAAAGTTTGAGGTCCAGTGATCCAGTAAGCAAATGCATTCAAACAATCCGTCCAAAACAGCGCTAATATAAAGGAAAGGCTATATGCAGTCAGCAGGCGGTTGGTTTAGGTTTTTTTGGGCATCTCCATGTGGTCCTGTTCGGTATCGCAACTTGGCTTCTCTAAAATGTAAAAAATCTCTTTGCTGTTGCACTGTACACATACTATAAAATTCGGATTTTTTTTCTTTCATATGTGCTTATATGGGCTCCTTATATCATTTGGTTCTTTGGTGTCCTTTTGGAGTTTCTAAGTGTCCTTTTTTGGAAAGACATCTAAATTTATCTTGAAAAAATCTTGCAGAAAATATAGATTTTTGAGAATCACCCAAAATAAAAATTTGAAACAAGATAAATGGTCTATGTTTAATTTCATGAAGTGTGCGATTAATCACAGAAAAAGGATGTGATTAATCAGATTAAAAATTTAAATTGATTGACAGCCCTAATATTAATATACACAGAACAATAATTTACAGGATTCATTTAAATGCGCTTGTCACTGCTGAAAGTTTGCGGTGTGTTTGTGGCCCGTGAGTGTTTTCTGGCCTCAGGAACACAGATTGGCTCCGGCTCCTGCAGGGCCACACGGAGGAAGAGTAAGTGATCCAAACACAGGCAGAAAGGTCAGTCCTCCACCGGCGCTCACGTCTTTCCTCCCACTGTACGAGTCCTGCAGCCAACGCCAATAACCCAAACACAGCCCTGTTGATGTCTGTTTCCATGGAGATCCGTGCATCTCGTAACCTCACGTTAACAAGTACATAAACACACTCACACACACACACTCAGCTGATTCAGATGAGCCAAACACACCGAACGACTGCTGATTTACATTTGGGGATTGTCGAATCAGTCGACGAGACATAGGTTTGGCGAAGGTCAGCGTGGAGTTGAAGGAAGCGGAGAAGAAAAGATTTGTGGGAAGGCAAAAATCCGTGAGGCAAAAAACAGCATCTGTCATTTTATCAGCGCCGAGCCGCTGGCGGGCATAATGTCAGATGACATATCCATCCGACAGCTAGCACACGGATACCTCCATACATCTTTTCAGACAATTTCTGACTGCATGCACGTGTTTGGAGCAGAGAGAGACGAGCCTGCAGCCTTCTCACCAACACAACGCTCATGACAATCTGCCAGCGGCAACAACACACACACACACAAACACACACACACTGACACTGACCAATAACGAGTGAATCAGACCTCATTTACACAATATGTGTGCTCAGTTACATGAAACTGATTCATTACACTGCTGAATCTGATTTTAGCTCATAATGATCTGGGAATGGGAATCTAGATTAAATGTTGTTGTTGTTTTTTTTATAATGAAAGAATCACATGATTTTCATGGCATATAGTTTAGAAAGAGGACGGTATGACCAAAACCATATTAAAATCTAGTTTGTCAATTGATTCTACATCAATCAATCAATCAATCAATAATCAAGGACACAATGAGTTAAGTTTCATATGATTCATAAAAATTTAAATAAAAAATGTAATAAACATAAAATAAATAAATATGACAACTCAGTATGACATTTTATAATAACTGGAATATATTTTAAATATTTATTCTAAATAGATAAATATAATCTCTAATCTAAGTCTTATAAATCTCATAAATAAAAATTGTTAGATTTAAATCTGTTGAGACACACAATGTGACATCTTACAATAACAACTCAAATACATATTGAGGATTTGAAATCACAAAAAAAATAAATAAATAAATAAAACTATTAAGGCCCGTTCACACCAAGCACGATAACTATAAAAATAACGATAAAGATATAGTTCTAAAAATCGTTCTCAATATTAAAGAATAGCATAGTTCACACCACAACTATAACGATAACGATACAGAGGAACGATAACACACTGACAGCCAATCAGAATCCATCTTGCTGTAACAAGCTCGAGAATTTAAAGTGGTAGACGAGCGTGCGCTTTAGAATAAACAGACGATATCGTTCGCTGGTGTGGACGCTAATATCGTTATCTTTATAGCTATCGTTCTTGGTGTGAACGGGGCTTTAGACTTAAATCTGTTGAGAGAATCTCAATATGACATCTTTCAATAATCCAAAGACATCTTGAGGATTTATTTCTAAACCAATAAATGAAATTAATGAAAGTAATGAAAACATGAAAAGTTCAAAAGGCTGGAAAGATTTTAGGGTTTTGTCTTACTGTCTGCTGTCTATGAACTTCTGACCTTACGCAGCCTCAGTTCTGCTTGTGAGCTTTTTATGTTTCTATACTTCATCTCGTGCAAAGGAATCACTTTCCCTCTGCGTGAAGCTCACGGACCGAGTCAGATCAGCTCCCACTTTGCTAAATTTACTTTGGGTTAATAATGTATGTTTTCCGCTCGTGCCGTCTCTCTAATTGTTTCACGGCTGGCAGAAAGCTGAAGGTTGTTGGTTGAATATGCATTGAGTCCATCTTCAGCTGCTTTCTGCTGATCAGCGTCTTTCTCTGAGTGTTTTTGAGTGGCGTGAAGCACAAGCCCTTGATGCTGGAGCCAATATTGGACTTGGCTGCGGTTTCACCTCAGGGCTACAGGTTAATGGTCCACTTTGCCAAACACACACACACACATCACCAATACTGCTATCTCAGCAAACACACCAGCAGAAGACAGCTGCATATGAAGAGGTAGATGGAAGTGCCGTTAAAGACCGAAAAAACAAACTGATGAAATCTGACAGTGGGACAATGAGCTGTTCATGTGGGGTCGACTGAAATGAGTTTGACCAGGTAGAGAGAGAGAGAAAGAGAATAAATAAGTAAATAATTTTTTTAAATGTATATAATACATAAAGTACATTATACATTAATACGTAAAGTACATAATATATATACAGTGGGTACGGAAAGTATTCAGACCCCCTTAAATTTTTCACTCTTTGTTATATTGCAGCCATTTGCTAAAATCATTTAAGTTAATTTTTTTTTCCTCATTAATGTACACACAGCACCCCATATTGACAGAAAAACACAGAATTGTTGACATTTTTGCAGATTTATTAAAAAAGAAAAACTGAAATATCACATGGTAGGATGATCAGAAGAAATGGACAGCCCCTGAGTTAAATATATGAGTGTCACAGCAATTTCAAAAACTATTTCAGTTTTTCTTTTTTAATAAATCTGCAAAAATGTCAACAATTCTGTGTTTTTCTGTCAATAAGGGGTGCTGTGTGTACATTAATGAGGAAAAAAAAATAACTTGTAAAAATAACACTTAAAATGATTTTAGCAAATGGCTGCAATATAACAAAGAGTGAAAAATTTAAGGGGGTCTGAATACTTTCCGTACCCACTGTATATATATATATTTTTTTTTTATCAAATATTTAAGGATATATGCTGTAATTTCACTTATTTTATGGGTAAATTCAAGAATCTCATTTAAAAAAAAAGTTCAAACCAAAGTAAAACAAAAATTGCATTGTGATATTATTTTCATGACAATTCCCTACATTTTCTTCTGAAATTCTCAGACTCTTTACTATTTATACATCTATAGAAACAAGATTGTACAATATTACAACAATAAATTTCCACATAATTCCTAAAATTAAAAGAGAGAGAATAAATAAATTATTTTTTTAAATGATATGTAATATATAGAGAGAGAGAGTGTGAGAGAAAGAATAAATAAGTAAATTATTTATAAAAACATTTATATTTACAAAATATTGAAGGATTTCTGCTGTAATTTCCAAAATGAAACAGGCACACATATTATTGGGAATTTCAAGAATCTCACAAAAAATATTTCACCCCAAAATAAAAAAGTAATAAGAAAAAAAGGGATATTTTGCATTGTGATATTATTTTTATGACAAATACGTACATTTTCTAGCCAAATTCCAAATTCTCTTTACTATTTATACAAACATATGAGATCATACAAATGAGAATTTGGGAAGAAATTATATATATACAGGTGCATCTCAATAAATTAGAATGTCGTTGAAAAGTTCATTTATTTCAGTAATTCAATTGAAATTGTGAAATTCGTGTATTAAATAAATTCAATGCACACAGACTGAAGTAGTTTAAGTCTTTGGTTTTTTTAATTGTGATGATTTTGGCTCACATTTAACAAAAACCCACCAATTCACTATCTCAACAAATTAGAATACTTCATAAGACCAATAAAAAAAATGTTTTTAGTCAATTGTTGGCCTTCTGGAAAGTATGTTCATTTACTGTACATGTACTCAATACTTGGTAGGGGCTCCTTTTGCTTTAATTACTGCCTCAATTCAGCGTGGCATGGAGGTGATCAGTTTGTGGCACTGCTGAGGTGGTATGGAAGCCCAGGTTTCTTTGACAGTGGCCTTCAGCTTATCTGCATTTTTTGGTCTCTTGTTTCTCATTTTCCTCTTGACAATACCCCATAGATTCTCTATGGGGTTCAGGTCTGGTGAGTTTGCTGGCCAGACAAGCACACCAACACCACGGTCATTTAACCAACTTTTGGTGCTTTTGGCAGTGTGAAGGAAGCATGAAGTGCTCCAAAATTTCTTGGTAAACGGGTGCAGTGACGTTGGTTTTCAAAAAACAAAATGGACCAACACCAGCAGATGACACTGCACCCCAAATCATCACAGACTGTGGAAACTTAACACTGGACTTCAAGCAACTTGGGCTATGAGCTTCTCCACCCTTCCTCCAGACTCTAGGACCTTGGTTTCCAAATGAAATACAAAACTTGCTCTCATCTGAAAAGAGGACTTTGGACCACTGGGCAACAGTCCAGTTCTTCTTCTCCTTAGCCCAGGTAAGACGCCTCTGACATTGTCTGTGGTTCAGGAGTGGCTTAACAAGAGGAATACGACAACTGTAGCCAAATTCCTTGACACGTCTGTGTGTGGTGGCTCTTGATGCCTTGACCCCAGCCTCAGTCCATTCCTTGTGAAGTTCACTCAAATTCTTGAATCGATTTGCTTGACAATCCTCATAAGGCTGCGGTTCTCTCAGTTGGTTCTCTCAGTGTATCTTTTTCTTCCATACTTTTTCCTTCCACTCAACTTTCTGTTAACATGCTTGGATACAGCACTCTGTGAACAGCCAGCTTCTTTGGCAATGAATGTTTGTGGCTTACCCTCCTTGTGAAGGGTGTCAATGATTGTCTTCTGGACAACTGTCAGATCAGCAGTCTTCCCCATGATTGTGTAGCCTAGTGAACCAAACTGAGAGACCATTTTGAAGGCTCAGGAAACCTTTGCAGGTGTTTTGAGTTGATTAGCTGATTGGCATGTCACAATATTCTAATTTGTTGAGATAGTGAATTGGTGGGTTTTTGTTAAATGTGAGCCAAAATCATCACAATTAAAAGAACCAAAGACTTAAACTACTTCAGTCTGTGTGCATTGAATTTATTTAATACACGAGTTTCACAATTTGAGTTAAATTACTGAAATAAATGAACTTTTCCAAGACATTCTAATTTATTGTATATATATATATATATATATATATATATATATGTATATGGTGCAATATTACAACAATAAATTTACACATTTTCTAAAATTAAACAGGCTGAATAAATAAGTAAATAATTCTCTTTACTATTTTTCATTACAAAGAAAAATGCTGCATAAAGCAAAAAGGTCCTAAAGCAGGCATCCTGTTTTTATGCAAAATATTTCTTACTCATTTTGACGTGAAAAGTGACCTAGGCATGTATTTAACCAAAAAGTGATCTTGAGGAACTTTCATAAGCGGGATAAACCAGACGAACACTAATGTTCACCATCACTCAGAGTCTGAGAATGACTTCAGACACGATGACTGGTGCTTTTCCATTAGGACCTCAGCACTGTCGTCAGGAGTGTGGGAGAGGAGAGGCCCTCCCATCATGTCAGAGCGACTGAGGCTGAGCCAAGAGCCAAAGCTTTCCCACATGTCTACCTCCGCTCAGAGCGGAGCACCAGCCTCGCCGCGGGGCCCGAAGCCTCTTGCTCTCCGCTCCACACCGGCAACGGCCATTAATTAAGAGCAGAAATTCCCTCTCACTTTTCCTCTCCTCCTCCTTCGCCAGGAGAAAAGGCCGATGAGGACATTTTGAAAGAGTTAGCAGATGTCGAGTGATTGGCCCGAGGCGTTTTCGACATCGCCCGAGTGATGTATTTGATGTGGAGTTTATTCAGCTCCAATAAACGTATAAAGAACTACAATAATAATTCACAGATGTATATTGCGCAGATTATACGTGCAGCCCTCGCTTTGAACCGTGCCACAGCAGCCAAGATTAACAAAGGCAGGCGAAAAGGATGAGGACGGCTTTGTTTTTCAGCTTTCTGCTAATCAAAGGGTCAGAGAGGCTCGAGAGAACCACTGTTATGTGTGCGGCCTTCACAAGATTCAGATTACTGATTTGCTGGATGAATCTGTTTGATTCCTTTTATTGTTTTGGTCTCTGATGAAGCTTGTAAAATAGTGAACATGGTAAACTATGAAAATGATAATTGCAGTCCCTTCACTTGAGAGAGAGAGAGAAATATATAATTAAAAATGTAAATACATATTACATATAATAAATATAAATGTAATATACAAATAATATTATTTAAATTAATAATTAATTTAAATTATAGACACTTTTTCATTAAGAGAGAAATAAATATATAACTTATATAATGTATATAAAAATATATATACATATATACAGTACACACACACGTATGTGTGTGTGTGTGTATATATATATATATATATAAAAATACACATAAATGTGATATAAATAGTAATATTAACTACATTAATATAAAATTATATTATTAAAAATTGCTATTATTATTATAGAATTGTTTTATATCAAATTACTTTTATAATATATCAATCTTATTATATAAAAAACATTTTTTATACATTTTTAAAATAATTGTAATAATCATGCATGCAGCTTTTATGATCTATATTAACTAGATTAGAGAGACTATATTCATACTGAAAAATTAATTTGTTGCACCACAGGACTATTTAAAATTTAAATGATCCAGTGAAGGAAAAAATTATTAAAATAGTACAAGGTAAGCCCAGGTAATACCATGGTACTCTTAAAATTATTTTTATTTTACTTTATTTTATTTTATTTTATTTTTATGGAGGTTCATATAAATTTGACAAACTATGAAAATGCTAATCTGTGTCATTCACTCTCTTACAAAATAGTACTGCATTTGTACCATGGTAAAATATCAGATTGTGGAATTCACACCACAGGGCCATTTAAAGTGAACTACTGGAAGGAAAACCCACCACGGTAATACTATGCTACTACAGTATTACCCTTATGGTCCAAAAAAACTAAACAAAACAAAAAACAGGCTGAATGTGCATTTCATTAGACATCATGAAAAAGCTGTAATATCACATACTAAGTCGCCTCATTTCTGTTGCTGTATTAGATATCATGTAGCATAAATACTGGAAAAGAGAAACAGTGAGAGAGAGAGAGACAGTTGTGCTGGTATGATCTTGATGAAAAATGGCAGAATTACATTCAAAACAAACAACTGCAATTCGCCTCCCAACTAAAGAGCAACAAATCTAAAAAATGGCGGGCCGGTAAGCATCTTAATGCCCGACATAAAACACGAGGAGAAACATGGCCGGCGAGCTCCACAGCGATGCATAGCAACTGCAGAATTTCAGTCAAGGAGAAAGAAGGCGAAAAAAAAAACACCTTATTACTTCTAACTCCTGCAAGCCATTTTGGTCTCCAAAGGTTTCAGAGCGCCTGAGGCGCAGTGTCTGCAGTGTTTCGGGAAATGACTTGCCTTTGCACGAACACGGCTATGTTCTGCAGCAGCCGCGCTCTCAGCATCCCCTCTCACTCGCTCCTTAACCCTTTCCTGCCTCGCGCGCCTCTGACTCACAGACAGACGTTTCGCTTCACACCCACACAAACGGCATCTTGTTTGGCTACTTAAGCATGTGAAAACAAACATGGCGATGAGGAGGTCATGCACGACGGACAGCAGAGAGAGAGAAAGAGAGAGAGACGTGCAGGTTCTTCAGCTCACCCACTCGAGTCGAGCATCGCAAACTCGTTGACACAACACATAATTAAAACATCTCGCTGGAGGTCAGGAATTTTCTAATTAGTAGACGAAGCTGCGATCGTGAGCGCCTGGAGTCGGAGCGGCCGCAGGTTCGAGATGAAAGCGGGTTTCTACCTCTCCGAAAGGGTCAGTGAGCTACACGCCCGGAAACTTTGCTGGCAAACAAAACTTTCCTTGCGAGGATACTTCAGCTTTCGGAGCCCGAGAGAAACAAACTCGCTAGACGCCGAACAAAAGGGCTAATTAGCAGGCATTATTTTTCTAGAAAATTTGAGTTTTGAGAGCAGTGAAATCGAGCAGGAACTATAATTAACAGGAAGCTCATTGCGGGGGGAGATCAGAAAGCCTGTTCCTCTCAGAACCGGCTGTAATGCGATGCACGCTGACTATTTGTTCCCATAAACAGAGCAGTTGTCTAGAAACAAACTCTTCTGAGCAGAACCGCTCAGCCGACAGCGTTGCGTGAAGATAAACAGGGGAAAACGACCCAAACACGTGTGAGCGAATCGTGCTATTTTCCACCGCGCTGACCCTGATCTCTCAACGTAGAAAAACTTACAGACCATTAAAACAAGAGTTCAGCCGATTCGTCCCAACAAGCGTCACTTGTGGAACTTTAAAAAGTGGCGCATTAAAAATTCAAAGCGTTTCACATATAAAACGAACCCAATTAGAGTTCGAACGGGAAGTCGGCGTAATGAGTATCAAGTCTAAACGCTCGTCCTCAGAAGATCCCGCTAATGAGGCCTTGTTGGTTTTGCCGTCCTCATGTTTTAAACGCCGTGGTGGGGAGTCATTTCTGAGGCTGTTTTCAAATTTCATTTGGATTTGGAAATCGTAGGTGGAGCTAGAAATAATTGCGAAAGCCTTTGTGCCACACGTCGCAGGAGGTTCCCAAACGCCCCTTTTTGATGTCTTTGTGAAACTAGAACTACGACGCTTGGCAAGAAAACATTTTAACCTAAGAACCTCCAACGAGGCACGAAGGGTGTCCTGACAGAAGGAAAACATCTCTAATAAGGTCGTTACGGAACAGCGCTGCACGGAAGAGTTATTTTTGAACGTGAACGCGGGGGAGACTGTACGCGGAGAATCAAACTTTCTTTTGACGCTGATGTGGCGACCGAGGCCCCTACATCAAGACGACGATCGACCCAGAGCTGTCAAATCCTCAAGAAGCTCAACAAAGACGCAAAACATCTCACTTCGACTGAATAAAGCATGCGCGCACACTACAGAGTGATTTAAACAAGCTTCAGAAGAGCCAAAGCGTTTGCCCTCCACGAGTCCCACGACTATTCATGTACACTCTAAAAAATGCTGGGTTATTTCAACCCAACTTTGGGTCAAATTTGGACAAACCCAACATTTGGGTTAAAAAATTAATGCAAAAATTTAACCCAACAGTTGGGTTAGTCCATATTTGACCCAAAGTTGGGTTGAAATAACCCAGCATTTTTTAGAGTGTAGGTTTGTGAACCTACTGGGACAGAAGTCTGAATTCTTCAGGTCTTCGGGCTTCTCAAACTTCTATTGATGCAATAACAACCATGTTTAATATGATTGTGTCCCAGAAAAGAATAAAGACTGTTGAGGCCCTTTCATATGACTCACATTGATGTTCCCCAATGCACTGAACTCTATAGAGCGGAGCGTCATGCTACAGTCGCCGGTGGTGTGTTGTGTGCAGGTCAAGTCTGTAATGCAACACTTAAAGTGCAACTTTGACCCCGTTTGCTGTTTGCTAGGAAATTTGCATGATAAAAATCATATGCATTGTTCCATTTAACAGAATAATTAAATGCAAATGAATGCCATTTAGTCTCTTCTGCTCACCAAGGCTGCATTTATTTGATCAAAAATATGGTAAAAATTTGCAATATTATTACAATTTAAAAGAACTAATATTGTTAAATGTAATTTATTTCTGTGATCAAAGCTGCATTTCCTGCTTCATTCCTCCAGTCTTCAGTGACACATGATCTTCAGAAATCATTCTAAAATGCTGATTTGCTGCTCAAGAAACATTTCTGATTATTATCAATGCTGAAAAAAAATTACATATTGAGAGAGCTGCTTCATATTTTTGTGGAAATCACAATACACTACCATAGTCTGGGGTAAGTAAGAATGAAAACATAACTTAATTTGTGAATGATGCATCATATGACACTGAAGACTGAAGTAATGATACTGAAAATTCAGCATAGTATCGCAGAAATAAATGACATTTTACAATATATTCACATAGAAAATATTTTTATTTTAAATTGTAAAATTATTTTAAATTTTTACTGTATTTTTTATTAAATAAATGCAGCCAGAAGAGACTTCTTTAAAAAGCATTTTTTTAAAAAAATCATAATTATTCTAAACTTTTGACCAGTAGTGTATATCTATGCAACTAATAAATAGGAAAATAATCTTTTTGTGGAGGTCAAACTGATGCATGATGTTTGAAGTCTGTGAAAGGGTCTTTATCGCTTACATGGGAAGTTCTTGCATTGGACCTCTTTAGATGGTTTCTTTTACAATATTTGACAGTCTGAGTCCAATGAAGATGCAAAAGTCTGATTCCAAATGAACTCTGTGAGTAGATATACACATCAAACTAACTATGTTAAGCAACAATTTGAAACCAAAACCCATTGCTAAGCTGAAAGCTAGGCCCGTTTCATCACAGAAGGCCGGCGGGCTTGCCTCGTACCCGCATCGTTTTACGCACCAAATCCGACTTCCTTTGTATGTATGTGCAAACCTTATCTACATATTGACTCGGTTTAAATCTACATTCTTGCAGTGATAATTGCACAAGTTTGCAGGAGGAAGTGCTGAAATCTTCCTGTACCTGAGGCGGGAGGTTGGGCGGGGGAAGCCCATCGGCATTGTGGGAAAACACCTAGAGCGCCGTCTGATATCCAAACAGCTTCACAACACAAGCAGACACACTGCAAAAGAACTAATACACCAATATACACATGCAATCACACAAAAAAGAAACGTTTAGACAGATTGTGCTGCAATAAAACACAAAGAGCAGGAATAAAACATGATTGTGTGCCCAGAGAGAAAAGCAATGAATCAGGTCGGATACACAGAGTAACACGAGCCAGCGTAACTGCTTGTGCCCAGACCACCCAAAAGAGACATGTCAATCATGAAGGTGTGTTCATTCACAATCAATGCCGTGTAATTATGAGCATATGCGTATGATGGCATGTAGACTATTTACTAGGCATGCATGATATTGTTACTAAATTGTTTGTTTATGCACTACATATTTAATTGTGGATGCTTGTTTCTGGGAATTTAAGGCGAGTTAAAACTAATTTAAATGCAGAGCATACAGTAAATAAAAGCATAGACTTAAACCTTTAACAGCACTACGCATAAAAACAAGACGTACTATTTAGGAGTGCATTTAATGTGATGTATTACTTATAGTGTATTCTAACTAAAATATCCTTTAGCCAAAATATACATTTTTATATTGAGTTTTAAGAAACAAATTGTCCTTTTTGTTGTATAATTTTCCTATTCCTTTTCTAACACAGTTTAAATGCAGAGAAACTATAAATCATTTGTGAATATGTTTGTTTAAGCATCCCAATCACAGCAACATGGATTCCACTAATAACATGAGTTTTGGGGGTGGGACTATCAGTCTGACTGACCAATAGCACACAGGGGGTGTGGTCAAAAAACCTGTTTGATAACAGACATTATTCTTGTAATTTTGTTTTATAACTGGAACACTATAGCTTTAAAACACTTGTAGCCTAAGATTAATGTTTTTAGTTTATCGTAAGTTTATCTATATTTACATTTATGCATTCAGAAGATGCTTTTACAAAAGAAGAAACATCTGTATAAAAGGGTTTAATTTTGTCCATTTATCGGATTTATCAGCTATTACATACAAATATTTATCTTATCGGTTTGAGGCAGAATTTAATGAAACAAATAGGTGCATTCCAAGTGTTTACATCCATTCACACGCAGTCCCTCCATCACAGCGACCTGAACGCGTAATGAACAGTCTGAGACTGCAGTGAGGAAAATATCAGATCTCCTTCAGAGCGAGATCACAGAGAGTATCACTCAACTGTGTTCATTACGGCTCGGAATACATAATTTATGGATTGTTAAAAAATACATGTCTGGATTCATCAGACAGCGATATGACAGATGTAGAAAGCAGAACTTGAGCACGAGCTGGTGCGGAAAATAAGAGCGCTTGAATGTCGGTATGATGGCGTAGCATGCCTTATAATTACCATCTGCAGGTTTCAGTCAGCGTCACACACACACACACACACACACACACACATAAAGAAACAAAAACAAGCAATTCGACATGCTCATTTGAATTCATTCATTTGTAGATTTACAACAGCAGTTCTGAACAAGCCAAACACATTTAACATGTTCACATGCATATTAATTAGACTATAAATTTATATACAAAAACCTATGAATGCACAACCCAAGTTAATTGAGTAAATGTCAAATTGCTTGAGTCAAAACGATGTATTGTTTAGCCAAAAAAAAAAGGCAGCGAGGAAAAAGAAAACATGGTGAAATCTGAGAGTTAATTAGGCTCGCTAAATAAAATCCCTCAGCAGGCCGTGAGGTAAACGGGCTCTTAGCAGGCGGATACGAGGAAAGGCAGGAGTCCCTGTGCACGGATTACTGACTCCTGCATTATGCATTCAATGATCGATTCTAAATCTTAATTACCCGAATCACAAACACACACCGGCTCTAATGAACTGTGTGGCCCGTCAAACAGCTGGCTGAATATATTTATTAAGATCACGGTTAAATTTAATTATTTGGCCAATTAGCCACGGACGGCTCTGGTGTCTCAGAGGACACGGGAAGAGGCATGCGTGAAGTTAACCATCCTAATGACGTTTAGCATCTTAAACGAAATTTTGCGACATATGCTGCCAATAATGATAAAACACACAAGTACGTATTAAAGGAATAGTTCAGCCAAAAATTAACATTTGCTGAAAATGTCCTCATCCTCAGATCAGATCAGTTTGTTTCTTCATCAGCTTTAGAGAAATGTAGCATTGCATCAGTGTCTCAGCAATGGATGCTCTGCAGTGAATGGGTGCCGTCAGAATGAGAGTCCAAACAGCTGATAAAAACATCACAATAATCCACAAGTAATCCACAGCACTCCAGTCCATCAGTTAACATCTGGAGAAGTGAAAAGCTGTGTGTTTGTGGGAAACAAATACATTATGAAGGCATTTTAACTTTAAACCATTGCTTCTAGAGTCCAAAATCTATAATAACGCTTCCTCCAGTGAAAAAAGTAATCTGGTCTGAATCAAGAGAGAAATCTGCACAGATCAAGCCAAAACAGCTCTAAACAAGTATGTGGGTGGATTCTGATGTAGGAGACAACATGGATTTTTTTCACTGGAGGAAGCGTTATTATGGATTATGGACTCATATTTTGGTTTCTTACAAACACATAGCTTTTGACAGCTCAAGACATTAACTGATGGACTGGAGTGGTGTGGATTATTGTGATGTTTTTATCAGCTGTTTGGACTCTCATTCTGACGGCACCCATTCACTGCAGTGGATCCGTCGGTGAGCAAGTGATGTAATGCTGCATTTCTCCAAATCTGATGAAGAAACAAACTCATCTACATCTCGGATGTCCTGAGGGTCAGTAAATGTTCAGATTTTTTTTATTTTTAGATGAACTATTAATTTAATCGGGATCTTTACCCCACTACTGGGATTCTTTCCATTAGAAAACATTGCAAACTTTTAAAATTGATCAAATGGAGGAAGCAGCGAACAGCGGGAGAGCGAGAGGGATGGAGAGAGAGAGAGGAGGAATTAAGCTGAGCCAAAAAGTGCGACTTGGATTTAATATTTTATAATTGCCAAGGGACATTCCAAGATCAATGAATTTTTTTGCCCGAGACGCACATCAGAAAGAGATGTACTTCAGTCTTTTTAGGGAACATTGGTCTATTTAATTCAGGCGCCTGATGCATGTGAAATATTCCTCCCTGGCCTCCTCCGAGTCCCTCGGGCAGAGCTGCGGGCACACATTACCACTTTTAATGGGCCGCCCTCAGAAGAGGCGAAATAAGCCAATAACCCGTCCACGCTAATGGATTGGCTTGTTTATTCACTCCAGCCCTTCTTTTCGGCTAATTTTAGCCGCGCCATGTTTTTCCATCCGAACATGCACGCAAAACAAAATGCGTCTGTGAAAAATACGTCGCATCAAAACACAATCTACATGCCATATGCTCCTCGGAAGCGGGAACGCTGGAGGAGATTACTGGAGATTTGTTGTTTCAGATGCTACTTTTGGAGGCGAGCTGGACACGACGAGTGTGTTTTATTAAAAACACAGCAATGGATTTGTGGTGATATCCGCACGGATCACTGGCGCTGCGTTAAACAGGAAAAGAAGCATATGAATGGGGATTATTGTGATGTTTTTATCAGCTGTTTGGACTCTCATTCTGACGGCACCCATTCACTGCAGAGCATCCATTGGTAAGTGAAGTAATGCAAAATTTCTCTAAATCTGATGAAGAAACGAACTCATCATGAACAAATGTTCAGCATTTTTTTATTTTTAGATGAACTATTCATTTAATCGGGATCTTTATCTGAACTGCATGCAAACTCGCCAACAATTTATGCAGCACTTCTGGGATTCTTTCCATTAGAAAACATTGCAAACTTTTCAAATTGATCAAATGGAGGAAGCAATGAACAGCGGGAGAGCGAGAGAGTGAGAGATGGAGAGAGAGAGGAGGAATTAAACTGAGCCAAAAAAGTGTGACTTGGATTTAATATTTTATAATTGCCAAGGGACATTCCAAGATCAATGAATTTTTTTGCCCGAGACGCACATCAGAAAGAGATGTACTTCAGTCTTTTTAGGGAACATTGGTCTATTTAATTCAGGCGCCTGATGCATGTGAAATATTCCTCCCTGGCCTCCTCCGAGTCCCTCGGGCAGAGCTGCGGGCACACATTACCACTTTTAATGGGCCGCCCTCAGAAGAGGCGAAATAAGCCAATAACCCGTCCACGCTAATGGATTGGCTTGTTTATTCACTCCAGCCCTTCTTTTCGGCTAATTTTAGCCGCGCCATGTTTTTCCATCCGAACATGCACGCAAAACAAAATGCGTCTGTGAAAAATACGTCGCATCAAAACACAATCTACATGCCATATGCTCCTCGGAAGCGGGAACGCTGGAGGAGATTACTGGAGATTTGTTGTTTCAGATGCTACTTTTGGAGGCGAGCTGGACACGACGAGTGTGTTTTATTAAAAACACAGCAATGGATTTGTGGTGATATCCGCACGGATCACTGGCGCTGCGTTAAACAGGAAAAGAAGCATATGAATGGACATTTATATTAGAGGAATGGAAACCCGGCTCATGTGTGGCGGAGAGCACAGATCAAACGCCACGCAATTAACCCTCATTAATGCTCTAAACGACTGACCTAATTACACTGTGCCAGGATTTCACAGGGAAATTCAAAGGAACTACCCGGATCAGGGCGATTCCTACATGCATGCACGTGTCGTGGATATTTTATGATTCATCATTGCGTTCAAACTTCTATTTGAGCCGTATTACAGCCGATGAGGTTATGCAACATAAGTGATTGTAAAGACATCCCAACATTCCTACATTCCCAGAAATGGTTCAGAAGAATTCCAAAGCGGAATTTCTGAATGTCTTTTTCAATCACTCTGAAAAATGCATTGCAGTTTCCACAAAAACATGAAGCAGCACAACTGTTGTTTCTGCCACAGGATAAATCTCACAATTCGGACATTTTTTCTTGCAGTTCTGAGAAAAAAAAGTCAGAATTGTGAGATAAAAGGTTGCAATTATTATTTTTATTACATGGCGGATGCAAAAACACAGAATTATGAGATGTAAACTCAGAATTTTTACTTTTTTTTCACACAATGAGTATGCAGTACATCTCACAATTCAAACTTCTTTTGCAATTCTGGTTTGATCTTGCAATTCTAAAACTCAGAATTGTGCAAGATATAAACTCAGAATTCTGATTCTGAAAACAGTTCTTTTATTCTCTGTTGGACACAAAAACTCTGAGATGTAAACTTGGAGTTGCGAGAAAAATTTACAAATTCTGAGTTTATAGCTTGCAATCCTAATCTCACAATTCTGAGAAAATTATTATTTTTTTATTCTGTGACAGAAGTGGGCTTCCAAAGTTTTCAGCATTGATAATAATCAAAAATGTTTGTTGAGTTGGGTAACACGTTATTTTGATAGTCCACTTTAGACATTCTACTAACAGTAAGTAACTTTGCAACTACATGTCAACTAGCAGTCATTAGCATATTAGTATACTGTCTGCTTAACATCTTTATTTGATGGGTCAACAACATACAACATACTGACTATGAGCAACTTTGCATGTATATATGTCAACTTATTCTACTAACCCTAAACCTAACCTAACAGTCTACTCTGAGAGTTAGTAGACATAAATGAATGAGAATTAGTTGACATGTAGTTGCAAAGTTACTTATATTTAATAGAATGTCTAAAGTGGACTATCAAATAAACAGCAGCAAAAGCAGCAAATCAGTATATTAGAATGATTTCTGAAGGATCATGTGACACTGAAGACTGGAGTAATGATGCTGAAAATTCAGCTCTGCTTCTATTTTTGCTGATGAGGTCACGCAACACGAGCGACTGTCAAAAGACATTGTATCGTATCATCCTAACATTTAATTCCCAGAAATGTATGGGAAGAATTCCAAAGCGAAATTGCTGAATGTCTTTTTCAGTCACTGTTTTCCAGTCCGGTCGTAGGTGCCAGACAGGTGCTGAGGTTGGCCTGCCATCTCCACGCAGAAATTCAATTACAACTCCTCCTGAAGCGCCTCCATCTGCAAACAATATGGTGCTCCTCTTTTTAATCAAGCCTTCCCCGAACGCAGCGACCAAAGGCCCGTCAAATTAAAAGTCACTTTCAGAATCGTTTCGTCCGTGCTGAGCTCTAGCCAAAAATAAATACGTGATGAGAAAGGTGTAAAGATGACTTTGGTTCCCCAGCAGCAAGTCGTTCGATTATAAAATCAATTCGCTTTTTTAAAATACGTTTCAGGGATTTTGCTACACGTGTTTTTACGCATGTCTGCAGCATGGCTTTATAGAAAAGAAATGTGAATGAAATCAGTGCATGAGGATGCAGGTTGGAGTGTTTATGTGGGCAGTTGTGTTTGGTCGACGCCATACGTTTTAACGTCTCTTTCCATCTCAGATTTCCACTTCCACTGGCAGCCTTTAATGAAAGATCACTCCAGCATTTTCACTTGCTCGTGTCCTCAGGCATCAACCTTTCCACCAGCAGAACGTAGCTGACACAAATAATAAAATCAAAAAGAAACAACATTCTTTAATAGATAGCAACACAAAAGTGTTTTGCAGTAATGTCACAATGTAGCAGAGCTCAACGAGACCGCGGCTAATTTCACAGACGCGACTCTAAATACATTTCCGAAGGATGATGGAAAGTAGATCCTGGGGTGAATTACAGCCGACTGGATTCAGATTCCAGTCATATTCGCTTCAAAAGACCCAATGGCCTCTAGTGCACCGTACAAACAACCGCCGCTAAACACGAACGACTGAAACAGACGCCCAGAATCTCTCCAAAACATGTCTGGGTCAAGTTTCACCACTTAATAAAAGACAGTAAGAAAATAAGCCAATTTTAGCACCATTAAAATGCATTATGATTTTTCAATTCAATTAAATACTTTTCCTCTTTGCAATCTCATTACTGTAATGCATATGGATGTTTTACTTCAGAGATCGTTCTGTTAGTAATTCTCATTATTGTCATTACTGTAATATTTTTTTACTTTATTACTCTAAAATACTACAATTAAATGTTTTAATCAGATTTCTTATTTAAATTATATTCATTATTAACTATATTAATGATTACGAAAAGGCAATACTACAATGATGTATAAATATTTAACCACTTTAATAATATATTTTGTAATTTGAATTACTGTATTGAGTATGGGTGGGAGGGATGTGATTTATTGTTATGAAAAAAATGTTGTTTAAAATTCTCTGTTGCATTGATATACACTACTGTTCTAGCTTGGGATCACTGTAATATCACTTATTTTAAGTGGAAAAAAATCAGCAAGCATGCATTAAATTGATCAAAAGTGACAGTAATTACACTGATAATGTTGCAAAATATTACTATTTCAAATAAATGCTTTTTAAGCTTTCTATTCATCAAGGAATCCTGAAAAACAAAATGTATCACGGTTTCCACAAAAACATTTGGTGGCACAGCTGGTTTCATTATTGATAATAATCAGAAATGTTTCTTGAGCAGCAAATCAGCATATTAGAATGATTTCTGAAGATCATGTGACACTGAAGACTGGAGTAATGATGCTGAAAATTCAACTTTGATCACATGAATAAATTACATTTACATGACATTAATGGAAAAATCTGAATATATAAAGAATTGAACAGGTTAAATCAGTCCAAGCTAGCATATAGATGACCTAACTTTTCTAAAACATCATTTTCTTTTGATTTTGGGGTGAAATGTGTCCCGGACATGTTCCTGGCAGGTTTTGTTCGCACCCACCTTGTGTTAATGCTAATCTCTGGTTCATAGCGGGATAGATGATGTATTCCCAGACAAGCGTGGGATGGCAGAGGGAATGTATCAGCAGGATATCCCATCATCCCTGACCAGCAGCTTCTAGTTTGGGCTCTGGTTGCTGTAGCGTCTCCATGGCAAAACTGCAGTGAAATTCATTCTTCAGAAACTTAATTATATCTAGATTAACAAGGGAGGTAATTAATTTCTTTAAGATGAGTATCTGTACCTCCCCTCAGGCTCAACTTTGTTGTCAAAACTGTATATTTAACCATTTTTTAGTGCAAAGTTTCACTGGCAGCAACATGGAGAATCCCATAATTTACATAAATATGGTGATATTCATGAAGATATTCACATTTGTGCTTATGCATATATATATATATATATATGAAGCCTGAGATATATATTTTAATTTACACTCTTAAAAATAAAGGTTACAAAAGGTTTTTTCACAACAATGCCATAGAAGAAACTTTTTTGGGGGGGGTTCCCAAAAAGAAAAAAAAAAACATTCAGTGAGCAGAACTGAAAAAGAACCTTTTTTTATTACATATTGATCATCTAAAGAACCTTTTTCCACTGTACAGAACCTTTCATGCAGTGGAAAGATTCCATGGATGTTAAAGACTCAAGAAGAGAGAAATATCATCTCTTGAATCTCTCAACCTTCCTGTTGCATGGTTTTTCATCTTGGCATAATGCAAGATACTAAATATCTTATTAAACTTGATGTAGCTGACCCATCCAAACGGGCGCTGCTCCAGGCGGGATACAGAGCACTATTGTCCCGACTTTTCCGTAGGCCAGCTGCAGCACCACTCTACAGGACCAGAGGGAAAACTGTGGCACTAAACGGCCTATTCCTATGTGATGTATAGTGCCTTCAACTCCGCGCTGATCCCTCTTGGGTTGCACGGAAAACCACTAAGGGCGTTTTATACGGATGTGAGGTGTTTTTAACAGAGCCAAACCTTCAAACGAATGCAGCCAGGAAACAAACGAGACAAAATGTACTGCTTTGTGAACATGAATGAAAATATGTACACAAAACAGTTTTTTGTATTCATCTAACTGGAATAGATGACTCGTGGCGGAGAGTTTGGGAAGATTAAACACGTGACAGAAACGTCAGTGAATAATTCAGCGCTGATGGTTTTCATTTGGTACGATTATTCCTGAATATTGTTTATTTGAAGCTGACTGCTGGTTTACGGCTGATGGATTTACTCGCATGGATGGGGTGGGTGTGGTGCAGCTGGCAGGAACAAACTCATGCACTAAAAACTAATCAAGAAAAACCCATCAGAATGAACTGAGTCATGTAAGGAAGTTATCTGCGACCTGGTCTGACAGGCGTGCGTGTTGGCGCAGGTCACTGTGTGTGGAAAGTCAACACACAGTCGTTACTTTATGGAGTCTCAGATCATTGACCTGCACGAACCCTCAAACGGATGTAAACCGCACACACGTGCCGACGCACTCTGTGTATATTACTATCTTCTTGCGGTTATTGAAATCACCATCGAGTTAAAGAACCACATGCATTATCTGTCGTCACTGTGCGTGAAATAGTAATTGTACTGTTGTTTGCAAAAGCCTCACAAACATTTGCAGACTGATGCAAACAAACATGTCAAACGTGAATCATGAGGTGGGATCAGATGAGACATCTTTCAATATGAATTTGTCTGGGTTTAATTTACAGTGTAGTTATACATTTGTTCACTTTATCTAAAAACAATATGGCATGTTCTGTGTACTTCTGTCTGCTTTTTACAGTAATATTCCGATGATAGATAGATAGATAGATAGATAGATAGATAGATAGATAGATAGATAGATAGATAGATTAATAAAGGACTGCAATTAAAAAGCACAGTATATTGTCTAAACGCAGGGGTCAAACACAGACTCCAGTGGCTCTTGTAACTGGGTCCCTCCAGTCGGCCCTTTAGAAGGGCTACGAAACCAAACGGCTCGCTAAGCAGACGTCAAAACACACACACACACACACACACACAGAGAGACAACACACCCGTGGCCTTCCTGTTTGTCTGGCTGAAAGGTCTGCCCGTGTTTACTCAGGCTGGGAAAGATGGGGGGAGAAGAAAAAGACGAGTGCAAGCAGCCGAAGACACAGAAAGGCTGGATGGAAGGAAAGGCTGCTCACTCCAAGTTGGGATTGATTTACTTCATTAACCAAGATTACAAGTTTAACTTACAAACCAGAGGTCAAAAATTCTCATTAACAAGAGGACCGTGGAGAACCTCGGGGCTTGGAGACCATTCTTATTACTGACTACACATTTCAATCTGTCTTTGATGTTCATGTCTACTTTTCTCTCTTTCTACCATCCAATTTTTTGGCAGGGAGGTTGATTTTAATTGTAGCTATAGAACAAGAGCAGTGTTTGCCTGTAAGCCTGCCTGCACATCTGTAGTGAGAGCATTTTTAGTGATACTGGGCGCAGTCCATCGCCCCAGGCGCATTTTAATGGTTCCACCCCCCCTTTCATTCCCGGCTCGGATTGTTTTCCACGTGATTCCTGTTAATTTAGCTGGAGGAAAGGGCATCAGTTTTCCTTGTGCTTTTCCCCTCTCTTTCTCTCTCTCTCTTGCTCGCAGTCTTTCCCTACTTCTGCCTTTTTCTACCAACCCTAAAAGAAAAAGGTGACATATTTGAATCAAAAATACACCTCAATGTTCCTGTTTTTGAGATCCTTTACTGCAATTTGCTACACAGGAATAATTAGTGGTATTTGCTAAGGCGAGCATCACTATTACTCATATGGAGGATTAGTGGTTTCAAAACGCGAATTCGTCATAATAGACCCGTCCTGGCAAACACCTAGCAATGCCCTAACGACCACCCAGGATACCCTAAAAACACCCTGTCAGCCACCCGAAATACCCTAGTGATCACCCAGGATACCCTGGAAACATTCTGGCAACCCAGCAACACCCTGGAAATCACCCAAAATGCCCTAGAAACACCTTGGCAACCACCTAAAAACCCATCAATGCCCTAGAAACAATTTGGCAACTTCCCAAACACATAATGTACTACAACACCCTGGAAACCATCTAAATACCCAGCAGTTCTCTAGCAACCACTCAAAATCCCTTAGAAACACCCTGGAAACCACCTAAACACTCATCAACGCCCTAGCAACAATCCAAAATGCCCTAGAAACACCTTGGCAACCACACAAACAGATAACAATTTATCACAACTACCTAAAATATCCCAGAAACATCTTGTCAAGCACCCAAAGTTGCCCTAAAAACATGGCAACCACCCATAATGCCCTAGAAACACATTGGCAACCACCCAAACACCCAGCAATGCCCTAGAAACAACATAGCAACCTCCCAAACTCCTAGCAACGCCCTAGTGACCACCCAGAATACCCTAGAAACACCATAGCAACTACTCTGAATATCCTAGAAACACCATCGCCACCACTCAAACTCCAAGCAATGCCCTAGAGACCACCCAGAATATCCTAGTTACACCATAGCAACTACCCAAACATCCAAGCAAATGCCCTAGCAACCACTCAGAATACCTTAAAAACACCCTGGCAACTACCCAAATGCCCTAGCAACCACCTAGTATTCACTAAAAATGCCAAGCGTTATTTTTGCACAGTAAGCAGCACTTGCATTTTCATTAGAAAATACAAAAATCTAGTTGCAATTTTGGTTTTACTCTCCATTACTCTCCATTAAATATTTATATTGGCTGACGTGAGATGTACGTGATGACGCAATAGCAATCATTTAGCAAGATTAGTCTTGACTGCACATGGCGTTTGAAAAATAGAATTCAATGTACCAACCCAAGGAAGTCGTTTCTTCTTTTTTTGCTCCTCTTGTTTGTTTTCTAAGGAGAAAATCAAAGTGTATAATATTTTTCATTGATCAATTTCATTGATTCTTACTTCAATTACTACACTTACTATACCGACTTCAAGCGCCTCTTCTACCACTTCTCAAAATGAAGACACTAACCAGGTTAAGCGGAAAAAGAAAGACTCTGCTACAGATACGGTAAAAGTATTTTATATCCTTTAATCTATGTAACTTCTGAACTATTAATTATGTGAATTGCGAAACTGGCATCATGTGTTTTACATGTCTGTATGTTTTTTATCGTGCCTTGACGTTAAATGTATTTGAATAAAGAAAAAAAAAAGAAATATTTATATTTTATGTACATCAGTTTTATTTAATTTACCAAAAATAATTTTTATGTTTTTTTATTTAGCTAACAAAAACAACACCGGTAGTATGAAAGTAAATAGGTTTCATTACATTTTTTGCATGCACATATAGAGGTGAACTCAAGTTGCTTGGAATAAAAACGAGCTATATGAATAAACATTCATATGAAGTATTTTGCTACAGTATGAAGTATCTACTACAAAATCCCACACAGATCCATAGTGGCATTACGAGGCAGGTCAAAGCGAAACACATGTTGAACTGTTACGTATTGTCAAGGAAATGACATCATCTGCTTGTCATGTTGTTGGTGGCTCATTTCCTGCACCTGTGAATTTAACCGCACTTACTCACTCATTTACACGTCCTTTTTCTCTTTCTCGCTCCGTTTCGCGTCCCACACAGCGTCTTTGTGCTAAACTTCAAACGCTCGAGTGTGCGCTGAGAGCGAAAGGACAGAGTTTGTTACTGTGGCTCCTGCCTGCACAATGACCCCAAGCGAGGGCCAGTTAGGGGCCCCTGACTCCCTCTCTCTAATCTATCCCTCGGAGCGCTGTAAGGCCTCTTTGTTTGCGCTCTCCGGCTCAGGATGGAGACAGACTTTACGCTCAACATGGGCTATCAGGTTCAGCCCCACGGCGATCTGCTGCCTGGCCAGACGAGAGGAGAGGAGGGGTGAAGGAGGAGGTCGAAACACCCACAGCAGCCCCGCCACCAGCACTACCTGATTTCAGTCACACACATGCTCTGACGGGCCGTTTCAGGGTAACCCATAGGACAGAAACATCACAAATGAGATCTCTGTGAAGGAGTAGTTCACTCGAAAATGAAGAAATCCTTCCAAATCGTTCCAAAACCGTTTGACTTTCTATCTTCTATGAAACATAAAAAGTGAAGTTCTGAGGAATATTATAGAGACGAGGGGCTGACAAACTTCAAAAAGGACAAAATCCACCATTAAACTATCATGAATGACCCCAGTAATCCCACATGTGTAGCATAGTTTCACAAGAGATCTCAACAATGTGCTCAGATTTGTCTGCAATCAACAGTCAAAAATGTATTTCTCATCAAATTCTCCCAAATCAAATGCACGCACTATGATGTATTTCTGAGTAAAACAGAGAATTCAGTAAGATAAAACTGACATGGTCGAATTTACTCTTAAAATGTATTGATTAAAGTATATATAGCATTGATTAAAGATTAAGACGACAAACATATTCTCTTAATTTCTTATCAGGTTCTCCCAAGATTAAATCTACTCTATCATCAACTATATGACTCTTTTGTGTAAGTTTTTTAGGCATTTTAGGACAAACCACAGACGAACTTACTGTATATAAAAACATAACTGAAATCTCCATTAAGTCTTCTGAGTCTCAAGAACAATGACTAACCCACAACCGTTAAACCAGTTTTAGTAATATTAAAATACAATTATAGTTTTATTAATATTTTAAGTTAGATTTTAATTAGAATTTTTATCTGTTTACATTTCAGTTTAATTACATTTTAATTTATTTTAATTAAATTACTTTTTTAGTAATTTTATTGTATGTTTTATTAATATTTTAAATACTTTTTTTTATTCTTTGTTATTTTTTTCTGCTTATATTTTATTTTTTATTACATGACATTTATTTTAGTATATTAAGTTAAACTAAATGAAAATGAGAAATGTTTCCTTGGCAACTATCTGAAATAAAATAAATCTATTTTCTTTTGTATTTTCTTTTATTTTAAGTAAAGAATTTGTTTAATGGTTTCAGTTTTAGTTTTAGTTAACTATAATAATCCTGTTTTAAACCTCTCTTTCAGCATCTTTCTCAGTACTCCCTCTCGGTCTGGTGGCTGTTTCCGGACACTGAGAGGCTTTTGTTTGGGATTAACGCTGCAGAACAGAGTCGGGATACTCCGACAATCAGAGGACGGCGAGTGAAGCGGTGCAGCTCACCCTGAGCTCGTGCCCCACGGCACATTCGCACGCAGATGAAATCTCTGCCGAGCCCCAGAGTGAAACTCGGAGAAGGCTGGAATACAGCGGCGCTGCCATAGCCCGCAGCCACTCCGTGACCCCCTTAGAAAAGTCACATTCACTTTGCTCTGGAGAAAGCAGAGAAATCGCCTCAGGGCGGCACGCAGCCCCAGCCGAAATGAAGAAATGAGGGGAGGTGAAAATAAAGTGAAAATAAGTTAAGATTCCTCCCTCTATCCTGCCTTTCTTTTCTCTCGTGATCAAGAGAGGTGGTCAGATGGGCGGCGTTACTTCAGAAAAACACCCTACAATTAAACACACAAAACAGCCAAGACCCTCAGCCAAACATACCACGACACTGCTATCAGACGGTACTTAGATATACACAGTGGTACTACATAATTATTATATTTATAATCCCTTAAGCTGTAACTACATTCACAACAAACTGTAGTGTTCATTTAATCAAAAGTGACAGTAAAGACATTTAAAATGTTACAAAAGATTTCTATTTCAAATAAATGCTTTTCTTTTGAAATTTCTATTAATCAAAAAATCCTTTAAAAAAAAATCTAATGTATCACATTTTCCACAAAAATATAAAGCAGCGCAACTGTTTTCAACAATAATCTGAAATATTTCTCGAGCAGCAAATCAGCATATTAGAATGATTTCTGAAGATCATGTGATACTGAAGACTGGAGTAATGATGCTGAAAATTCAGCGTTGATCACAGAAATAAATTACAGTTTAATATGTGTTCACATAGAAAACGGTTATTTGAAATTGTAATAATATTTCAATGTTTTTCCTGTATTTTTGACTGAGCTAATGTCGCCTTGGTGAGCAGAAGAAACGTTTAATCATTATTTGACAACTTAGCAGAAATCTGTTTTTAATTCAACATTAAACACTTCTTCTGTTCATCACTTGCAAAAGAGTGAAATCAAATTGATTTTAATGCTGTAAAACAATAAAACCCATAAAAGCAGGGTAAAAACTACTCCTAAGCACTGTATCTGTGTGTGTACATACACATTTCACGCTTCTTGTTGATGTCAGAACGGTTACAATAAAGTGAAAGAGGTCAGTGGTGTTCATGATGCAGAAGTAATGCATTTATTTAGTTAGCCTGCTTTCACTGCGGGTGTGTTCACTGAGCAAACACACACACACACACACGAGCAGGTTTTTAAAATGACCAGCTGACATTCACAAAGTGTTTTTTTCCGGTTTATGGTATTCAAACATTAGTCAGAATCCGTGAGGGAATACGAACAGGCCTTCTGACGGCAAGAGCTAAACATTCACCAGATGCAGCTAAACCCAATGACTTCATGTACAACAGCATGTCGAGGAAATATAATAGTGGCGTTTCTTTATGCCTCCAGTGCGCGCGGCGTAATCCTGCGTAATGCAGAGCAGAGCTGGTAGCCATATGTGGAGCGGCACTGCGATCTGCATCAGAACAACACTGTAGCACGCTCACGGAGGACAGACGTGCAGTGCGTCCCGTTCACTGCTGTGAGAAACTGGACAAACACTGCAGAGGAAAATCCTCTAGTGTTTATTTTTGCTCACAATGCAACAAATGATCATCAGATCCTGCAGCGACACCCGAGAGAATGACGCAAAATAACAAACACTACCATAATCAGCATAATATCCATCAATACAGCTAAAAAATATAGAATTCTTTTTTAAGATTTTTGATAATATTCAATGTATTGCGCTGGAACATACGACAAAACTACTGATTTTTGCTGTGATTTTTTTTTGTGTATTATCAATTTGCTGCTCTAGTGATGATTTAGATGTGCCATATAACAAAAAAAGAGGTCAGCACTCATGAAATCAATTATTTTGGGTTTCATATTAGTTATTACTTAATGACTTTGCAGAGATCTGCTCTTAACTCAACATTAAACAGCCTTTTTCAACATCAGCTGCAAAAGAACCAAATTAAGTCAACTTTAACAGTGTTAAAACTAATTCATTAAAAAAAATGTCATTTTTTGCAACGTCAACCAAGCTAATTTCAGTCAAGTAGATTCAGAACGATTAATGTGAGAATTAAAATACTTTAAAAATCTGGTCATCAGTGCATGCTTTAAAACATTGTTTATGGAAAACGAATCAAACGAGTTTTGAATCGACTCCTTTTAAACTGATTCACTCAAATGAACCAAACTTACAGATTCTCTACAGACAAGATCGATGATGAAACCAGTCTATTGGCACAGTTTTTAAAACAATTAAAGGCCAAATCAAAAGTGCATATGGCTCGGTGAAAAGGTTCGTACCTCAGTGCCTGTCGTTGTTGCTCCTGGCGAGTTTCAGTATTTTGAATCAAATAAATGCAACCTTGGTGAGCAGAAGAGAACGTTTCAAAAATCTAACCAAACTATTGAATGGCAGCATAATTCTACATCTATACTGAATTGTCCATTTGTAAGCATGAAATAAATGGATAACCGTTTGCCAAATGTGACGTGAATATTCTATCCCACAGTGCACTGCAGTCAACTTCAAAAATACAATCTGTGAAAAATTAACCAGAAGCAACTTTAGCCATCACATTCTTAACTCATTATTTGATCGGACTGAAAAATACTAGACATTTTTACATAAACTTGCATTACAAAATTACAATTTATACTTATATGATAACTTATAACTTATATGACGCCCCTATCTGAATGAAACATGCATCGTAACAAGGTTTTGTGACAAAATATAGCATTTAAATGTTGCATAATATGCTCAATTACACATAAAAATAGCAGGCACATACAGTAAGTAAATATTCTTTAATGTCAAAGTAAAACATTCATGATTCACAGTGGAGATTCTGCCATAATACAGATTCAGCTTCCCGATAAAGGTGTTTTTATACGATAATTAATCCCCTGAACAAATATATCATTCATTTTGAGGACATTTTTAGAGTGAATTTAGAGTGAATTAACTTTATATATTGTCTGAAAGTCTTTTTATCTGGTCGTCTTACACAATACTGCTTCTCAAGTATGTTTAGAATATTTTAAACACAAGAACACAAGACAAAAATACAGTTTTCTTTTTTGCATTTTGTCAGTCAGCTGCACCAGGGAATTAGACTAGTATTCCATTCCAAAGCAAGCAAGGTCAAGTGACAGGAAGTGACATCATCTCCTGCAAATCACCAAAATCAAATCAACACATCCATCAGTGTCTTCTACCTCAAAATCCTTTCAAATGTAGTTAGAGACATTTAGGTGTGAATGTAAATGTGTGTGTGTGTGTGTGTGTGTGTGTGTCGGCTCACACTCTGTGATGTGATTTTTCACTTTGTGAAGTGTAAGAGGGCTCAGTGACGCCTCAGGTAATGTCACAGTTTCCTGCGGGGCAGCCTCGCTCACAGACCCTTTCTGAGGAAGTGTTTGAGCCTGAGGCCAGCGCGCACACACACACAGACATACACAGCCACATATGGCCTCACACACACACACACACACACACACACACACACACCTGTCTGCAGTGAGGGAGTGAACCACCCTGTGCCCGCTGGTGTTAGAGAGAGACTGTGTGTGTGTTGCTAAACTGAATGAGGGCAATCAATGCAATCTTTCATGCAGTCAGTTCTCTGTGTGTGTGTGTATGTGTGTGTGTGTGTGTGTGTGTGTAAGATCAGAGAGAACTGTGATGCACAGACCCTTTCTGAGGAAGTGTTTGAGCCTGAGGCCAGCGCGCACACACACACAGACATACACAGCCACATATGGCCTCACACACACACACACACACACACACACACACACGACCGTCACAGTCTGTCTGCAGTGAGGGAGTGAACCACCCTGTGCCCGCTGGTGTTAGAGAGAGACTGTGTGTGTGTTGCTAAACTGAATGAGGGCAATCAATGCAATCTTTCATGCAGTCAGTTCTCTGTGTGTGTGTGTATGTGTGTGTGTGTGTGTGTGTGTGTAAGATCAGAGAGAACTGTGATGTTGCCCTCAAAATGGCGTGTTATAAAGATTGCTTTGGTTTTCAACAGCCAGTGCAAATAGTGTCTGTAGACAGTGAGTCTGTGGTGTCAGAGGAAAGTAAAGCACACCGCACTCGTCTGTGGTGGCGTTATGAAGACATGTTCATCTTCACCTGCAGCAACACCCTGAAAAACTATACCTTCGGGCATCACTTTAGAATTTCTTCTGAGACCATTAAACAGACACTTGAGATAATCAGGGTCTTCTTTTCTCCATTCAATCTTATTGTTGTCTAGAAGACGCATTTGGAGGGACAGCTGAGCCATAAATGAATCATAAATGTATTTTACGTATCATAGGTTAACTTTCTTTCCTCCACAGAAAATTAGATGTTTAACAGAATGTTCATGTGACTCTTTTCTATACAATGACAGTGGAAGCTGATCAGAGACTGATGAGCACCTTAAAAGTTAATAAGGTGCCATAATATGTAATTTTCAAACTAATTTTCTAAAATTCCTCTATCATATCATATAATAATCAAAATAAATAGTATTACTAATAATTAATAATTATTAATGAATGTATTATTATTATAGTTTTTAAATAAAAATTATAACAATAGTTATTATTGTAAAAATATTATTGTACTGTCAATAATTATAATATAAGAGAATGATATTTATTATTACTAAATGTTATTTTTATTTCTTTATGAAACAAACCAATCAGTAAATATTACTACAGTTAAAACAAATAATTTAGTTTTAAATAATAACAATAATAATAATAATAATAATTAGTGCTGGGTAATGGTTAATCGCATCCAAAATAAAAGATTTGTGTAGATAATATATGTGTGTGTACTGTGTATATTTATTATGTATATATAAATACACACACATGCATGTATATATTTAAGAAAAATTGTATGTTTATATATATATATATATATATATATATATATATAATATAAATTATATAAATATAAATATATACATGTAAATACATACGTGTATGTAAAAACATCCCATAATACATGTATATCACCATCCAGCAATCACAAGTTTGGTTTGGAACAACATTAGGAAGCTCATTTTTAGGGCTGAAGTGTCCCTGTAAACGCTCTACATCCTCACAGTCCTCTGCAGTCCTGATATCACCGCACATATCAGCAAATCCAGCAGACGCAGACCGCTGACCCCTGAGATAATCCTATTCCAGCCCACGATGCCCCACTCAAGGACCGGAGCCGGCATGTCTGCGCAGCAGTTGGCACCAGACTCGGCGCCCGCTTCACGCCTGCAGCAACTGCCGGAGTCTCAGATTTATGGCGTTCTGATAAATGTGGGTCCCAGTGTGCCATCTGTGGTGCCAGCTCTCAGAGCGGCCGCCATTACAGACGAATCACCCACGTGCACCAGAGAGAACGAGGGGGAAGGAAATTATAGCTCAACTATGTGTAGAGTTAGTTAAGCACCGTGCTCATTACAGGGGACAAATTTAGAGAAATATTCATATGAATTATTTTGGCTAACTGCTAATATATTCTCAGTGCTGCTTCAAAAATAAATGTTTAATAGTTGGCTGATTGTAGAAATGGTAATTGCTCTCAGCGTTAAGTAAAACGTACAGAAGTTTTGCATGTCGTAATTACGCTCATCACATAAGAATAATGAAGCGGAGACGCTGACACACAGAATTCACTGCTCTCGGTGCAAGAGCAAAAAAGAGATGCTTTCTTATAACCTCGAGTCACTTATTTCGTCTTGCGTAACCTTTCAACAGAGAACAACAGCATCAGAAACAATACGATAACCTTTAGCAGCCATTTACACACAAATTACACCATCCTGTGGATGATCAATATCTTTACGTTTGGTTCTTTCAGACCTGAGAAGAGCAGCTGTCACTCTTGTACTCTGTGATTATTTACAAAGGTCAACACGAGGGCAACATTAATGCCATCACATGTAAAAGAATACAGCAAATTGAAAATATGTACAATTCAATGTTTCACAGAGGGTGTCTGAATATTGATCGGAACATATAACCAAATATCTATCTGAATATGTATCTGAATATCTATCTGCATATCTACCTATCTGTCTGAATATATAAATGAATATCTATCTGATTGTTTATATATATACATGCTATATATACTGTATATACTGTATATATATGTTAATATCTATCTATCTGTCTGTCTGTCTTTCTGTCTATCTATCTATCTCTGAATATGTACTGTAACTGAATATCTATCTCTCTGAATGTCTATCCATCCATCATCCATCCATCTATGCATATATCTATCTATCTATCTATCTCTGAATATGTACTGTAACTGAATATCTATCTCTCTGAATGTCTATCCATCCATCATCCATCCATCTATGCATATATCTATCTATCTATCTATCTATCAGACTTACTAGCCTTCCATCCCGAATCAAAGTCGCACAGATCCACATCTCCAGTTCACGTGTGTTTCACCTCACAAAGCGCATGCGGGTGAAGATCTGAGCTCTGCTCGTCATGATGGCCAACCCTGCCGTCTCTATCAGCCCTACAGAAGCTTCTGTTCTCCTTCCTCCACCCACAGGCCACAGGCCCACGGCACCGCACACACTCCTGCAGACAGATGTCTGTGTCGGAGCAGAACGGGAGGATCGAGCTGGTTTGAGGAGGGGGTATCTTTCACTAGGCAACACTGAGGTTCAGTAACACCGGAGTCTGGAACATAAAGGACCAGCATATATATGTTAATATCTATCTATCTGTCTGTCTGTCTTTCTGTCTATCTATCTATCTCTGAATATGTACTGTAACTGAATATCTATCTATCTGAATATCTATCCATCCATCCATCCTCTATCTATCTATCTATCTATCTATCTCTGAATGTGTACTGTAACTGAATATCTATCTCTCTGAATGTCTATCCATCCATTCATCGATCTATCTATCTATCTCTGAATATGTACTGTAACTGAATATCTATCTCTCTGAATGTCTATCCATCCATCATCCATCCATCTATGCATATATCTATCTATCTATCTATCTCTGAATATGTACTGTAACTAAATATCTATCTATCTGAATATCTATCCATCCATCCATCCTCTATCTATCTATCTATCTATCTCTGAATATGTACTGTAACTAAATATCTATCTATCTGAATATCTATCCATCCATCCATCCTCTATCTATCTATCTATCTATCTCTGAATATGTACTGTAACTGAATATCTATCTCTCTGAATGTCTATCCATCCATCATCCATCCATCTATGCATATATCTATCTATCTATCTATCTATCTATCAGACTTACTAGCCTTCCATCCTGAATCAAAGCCGCACAGATCCACATCTCCAGTTCACGTGTGTTTCACCTCACAAAGCGCATGCGGGTGAAGATCTGAGCTCTGCTCGTCATGATGGCCAACCCTGCCGTCTCTATCAGCCCTACAGAAGCTTCTGTTCTCCTTCCTCCACCCACAGGCCACAGGCCCACGGCACCGCACACACTCCTGCAGACAGATGTCTGTGTCGGAGCAGAACGGGAGGATCGAGCTGGTTTGAGGAGGGGGTATCTTTCACTAGGCAACACTGAGGTTCAGTAACACCGGAGTCTGGAACATAAAGGACCAGCAGGGGCAAAATCTGCCCTCTCGCCCTCCTGCCCCAGGACACTGAGCAGTGCTCAGCTATTCTTTGGAGTGCCAAATTCTTCATAAATAAATAAATAAAATCCACAAATATAGTAACAAATCCACAAATAATAACATCTTAAAGGGGTCATATGATGCTGCT
The DNA here is from genome assembly GCF_001515645.1 of Sinocyclocheilus grahami. Taxonomy (NCBI): domain Eukaryota; kingdom Metazoa; phylum Chordata; class Actinopteri; order Cypriniformes; family Cyprinidae; genus Sinocyclocheilus; species Sinocyclocheilus grahami. The sequence continues at coordinate 1,176,979 of NW_015505361.1, forward strand.
AAAAAAAACATTATTTTGTGTATTTGGTGTAATGAAATGTGTTTATGCAGTTTACGGTTCAAAAAACACATTATTTTCCACATAATGTACATTATTGTTTCTCCTCTATGCCCCGCCTTTCTGAAACGCGTCGATTTTTACAAAGCTCATCGGTCTGAAAAGCGAGGTGTGCTCTGATTGGCCAGCTATCCAGTGCGTTGTGATTGGCCGAATACCTCAAGCGTGTGGCGGAAATGTTACGCCTCTACCATATTGTGATGCCTTGTCCGGGCCGGAGCGATGAGACAAAAACATGAAAACCCATTATAAACGAGGCATTTGTTGCATCCAGTGCGGACGGATTATAATGACTTATACTGTCTTTTTATGCGCTGCATCGTGCCGCGTAAACATAAAACATGTCATGACAAAACATGAAAAAAAATGTCTGCATTTGTGATCGGTGAAATGACAAACAACAGGCGCTACTCTACACTGCTCAAAACTCCCGTTTGAATTGTCAGTGGCAAATTCTTTAAATATAAAAACGTACTTACAGTCTGTGAGTCAGAACTGCTGGCATTGTAGTCTACTCTCCCAGGTTCAGGAAACAGTCCTCCATAAAATGTGCTGCACACATCTGAATATTTGGATTGAACTGTTCTGGAACAGTGTTGTAAATACAACTTAACCACTGATTTCTAGTCGTGTCCTCTTTTGGAAGACCAAACAAAGTAGTTTCGCTTTCACAACGAAACACAGCATCACACACGATGGGCTAGAGTGAGCGGAGGCCGGCGGGCTTGAGAACGGTGCGGCCGGTGGATTCAACGAAGGAGCGGCCTGCGGGCTTGCGGCAACCACATGTGACGACCCCGGGCTGGACTCTAAAGAGAAAGGAAAAATTGAAATCGCATCATATGACCCCTTTCAATTAATAATAAAAATAAAATAAACAATAATTAAAACTAACTGAAAAAAATAAAATTTTTAACAAAAAAAAACTTACAAATAAAATCCACAAATATTGTAACAATTCCACAAATTGACCTCTTAAATTAATAAAATTTAAAAAAAATTCATTTCAAAACAAAAATAACAAAAAAAATTACATGAAAATTTTTTTTTTCCTAAATCCTAAAGACAACAGAAAAAATTTAATTAACACTTCTGTAATGAGCGGTATTTCTTAAGGAGACAAAACACTCAATGGGAAATTGTAAGACGGTATATCTATCTACCTGAATATCTATCTAGAACTAGAGGAAAATATCCAGAAGTACAGACAAAGACATTTGAATGATTATGAAGACAAACATATTTTTCATTAGAATAGCATGCTAAGAATTGTTGATCGTAAGAAAAATGAACTAAGAATGACCATTTCGATTTTATGCTCTCTTTAAGTATCAGCATTTCACGTGAGATATTTACCATATCAGATAATTGCAGCTTTTAAAAATGAAACAAAAATGTTGTATTTCAAAAGTCAGACAATGAACTGAAATTAAATGTAATACTAAATGGAGTTTTTGAGAAAAAAATTTTTTTTTTTGGCCAAATTCAGCTGCATTTATGCGGTTCCATTTCTTCAATGCAAAAATTATAAGCAATTTTTGAGCAGTTAATGAGCAGATCTGGTTAGAGCCAGCATGTCCATTATTAGTTCACAGTAATGTGTAAATCATTGATCTATGTGTGAACTGACCTCAGGGTCAAACAAGGCTCGACATGCTGACCTTGAGCAGAAAGACACTGAAGATCAAAACACATTCATACAGTATAAGCACAGGGTCTTTTAAGCAGCTGGATGAAGTTTGCTCTTTGTGGAGAGATTCCAGAGACCTGCAGTTCAAGCCAAACCCCAATTACACAAACGCCCCGGGCGTCCCCAGGGGTCCAGCTCATTATGAGGTCACTTCCTGCTCTTAAAGCACCATTCATATTCAACAGAACCGCAGACATGCGTGCACCGTTTGACCTTGGCTAGTATCCATCTTTAATTATTGCTGGCGTTACTAACTTAACAGCAGTGAAAACAATGAGAGCGGTTCGTGTTATTATACGGAGGGAAATTTCAGAATAATGCATTCAAGCAACATCGTTTGGCTCCTGCGAGAGGAGATCATTATAAACCAGCTTATCTAAGTAGAAAATTTCCATTTTTGTGTCACCCGTGCTTGGGCAAGCAGTCTTTCCCCCTCTCAAGCTCTTTTTCTTTCCTCTGTAAGTAGCGCGACGTCACCTTCGATTGATCAGCTGTAATTTGCATCGGTGGCAGATGAAGAGTCGTATGCGCGATGATTTATTCATTTTCGAATCAAACAGCAAAAGGATCTTCAGAGAAGGAGAGACTGCGGGCGTTGAAGAAGAGCCCTCTCGTTCTCTGGATCTCTCGTTTTCCCTCTCGGAGCCCTGGGGCCGATGGTATGCAAGTTCTTCTAATTAACAAGGTGAATCATGCCGCCGCTCTCTAATTAGCCAACACGACAATCTAATGGAAACATGCGGACGGGGTTGGCACACTCTCTCAAAACTCCCTCTCTCTCTCGACCATCTTTCTTGCTCTCGCTCTGCTCTTCTTTCCCGCAAACGCTCGAGGGAGAGGGGAACTGAGAGGCAGAGGCCGCATGCACAGTCTTGTTTCTCGAGCCGAGAGTGTAAAGGGTCAAAGGTCACAGCGCATCAGCACTGGAAGCACCAAAGACACCTGCCACCACACAATGTTCACTAACCAGCTTGAGGCTGTACACTTAAACAGCAGAAAAATGAAAATAAAATCTGTTGGTAAAATTTTTTTTTTAAATTACCAACAGAATTGCATTGGTATACAAAAGATTTTGTAATAATAATTTTAGAAAAGCAACATAACTTTATACATATTACTCAAGAAACATGAGCAGAAGGAATTTTTGGGAAATTTATTTGTATAATTATGAAATTGTCTTGTCAATGTTGAGTAAAAATCTAAATCAGGTTTTTAATCAACAGAATTTCACTGGCGTCAAAAATGGACTTTGCAATTAATTTATTTCATGTATTATATTATATTACATTATTATATTATATTGATTTCCATATTTTTTCTCAAATTTGCAAATATAGTTTAATTTATTTTTACTATTATTTTAGAAAAGCAAAATCACTTTATACTTATTAAGCTGCATGCATGAAACAGCAGAGGGACTTTCTGTGTAAATTGCTTGTAAAAATCATTCTTACTACATGTAAATTGTTGCATCAATGTGATGGGCAGACATATTATCAGTCTGAATCAAACATAAACCATTCTAACATAAAGTGGTGCATAAATGTGATTTATGATTTACACTGAAATGCCTTTACTTGTGTTTCATGAATGATGTTAGTTGCTGCATAAACATGGTTAGAAACAAATGATGACCAGAAGCATCACAGTCTAGCTCTGATGTAAAGAAATGATATAACAAATGGTTTTAAATGTGCAGTTTAAAAAAAATAGATGAAGTTTATCAAATTACAAATAATTTTTAAAGAAACTAATAGTTTTATTCAGCAAGGACGCACTAAGTTGATAAAAAATGACAGTGAAGACATTTCAAATGTTACAAAAGATTTCCATTTCAAATAAATGCTGTTCTTCTGAACTTTCTATTCATCAAAGAATCCTGAAAAATAAAACGTATCACTGTTTCCACAAAAATATGAAGCAGCACGACTGATTTCAACATTGATAATAATCAGAAATGTTTCTTGAGCAGCAAAGCAGCATATTATACTGATTTCTGAAGATCATGTGACACTGAAGACTGGAGGAATGATGCTGAAAATACAGCTGCGCATCACAGAAATAAATTACAGTTTAACCGATATTCACATAGAAAACAGATATTTTAAATAGTAATAATATTTCACTGTTTTTACTGTATTTTTGATCAAATAAATGCAGACTTGATGAGCAGAAGAAACTTCTTTCAAACACATTGCCAACCCCAAACTTTTGAACGATTCATAGCAATCCACTCACATGTGATATTTGTAAATAAGAGAGAGGTCGCTGCCTTTGGTTAAACAGAGGCGAATGGCTAGTCTGGAGTCTGGTTTTCTAACACCGACCCTTTCATCTTTCTGTTCATTGTGTCCCATTCGCCTCTCTTTCTCTCTCTCTTTGTGTTTTCCTCTGTTACTCAGACCCATCAGTTCATCCCCAAAAGAGTAGCTCTTCATTCCTGATTCCCCTGCTGCTAACATCCCAAGGAGATCCACGTACAAAGAGAAAGACCTCCTACAGGCGGCCACACACACAGACACACACACACACACTCGGGCCTTTCGCTGTTCAGATTCCTCGCCATCTCGCTCGCAGGCAAAAATCTCGCTTTGTGTTGTTCTTTCTCTCATTATGGCACTTTGTAATAATATTCACAAACACACAGGAACACCAAAGGTATTTTTAAAGCTTGCTTTTCTTCTCCGCTTCTTTTTTCCCCATTCCTTTTTTCTTACGTCTCAAATTTGACTTCAGGAATTTTAGGGATGAAACAAGCAACCACAAAGAGGAAAATAAAAACAGATCCAGGACAGACGTTTCAGCAGCCGAGTAAAGTCTTTTGTCTTGTAAAAAAATGACTTTTGGAATTTTCATTGAGATTAGAATCAAATGTTTCTCCTTGACAGCAATGAGATTAAATAGAGAGCAAATGGTGCCAAAGATTCTTGCTTTTCTTGAAAAAAAAAAAGACCTTGGTGATCTCAAACTTGACTCCTTTAAAAATTCTCAGCAAGGTCTTAAACTGTGCTCAGATTTGCCAAGATATCAATATGAACTGAATATTTATTATCAAATTATCAAAATTGTATGTACTACTTTATAGCATTATTTACTTTATTAGTTTTTTTTATAATTTTAGGAGAAATTTTAAAAATCCTAGTTTTTTTACCTTGTTTTGTCAGCTTGTTTGTATTGAGTTTATGTATATGAAAACCCAATTTAGTTTAAAAAAAAAAGAGAGAAATATCTGAAACACTCTTGAGAACTCGAGAGCAAACTTTGAGCATTTTTGCATGGTTCACCCTCAAATCTGATCTCTATTTATGTTTCAAGTATAACGATGTAATAATAATGCTTAATTTAGCAAACATCAGTGACTAAAATCAGATCTGGAGATTTAAAATACACTTTTAAACTTCTTCAAATAGTTTTTAACGTATCGGAACGATTAGACCTTGGTGATCTCAAACTTGACTCCTTTAAAAATTCTCAGCAAGGTCTTAAACTGTGCTCAGATTTGCCAAGATATCAATATGAACTGAATATTTATTATCAAATTATCAAAATTGTATGTACTACTTTATAGCATTATTTACTTTATTAGTTTTTTTTATAATTTTAGGAGAAATTTTAAAAATCCTATTTTTTTTACCTTGTTTTGTCAGCTTGTTTGTATTGAGTTTATGTATATGAAAACCCAATTTAGTTTAAAAAAAAAAGAGAGAAATATCTGAAACACTCTTGAGAACTCGAGAGCAAACTTTGAGCATTTTTGCATGGTTCACCCTCAAATCTGATCTCTATTTATGTTTCAAGTATAACGATGTAATAATAATGCTTAATTTAGCAAACATCAGTGACTAAAATCAGATCTGGAGATTTAAAATACACTTTTAAACTTCTTCAAATAGTTTTTAACGTATCGGAACGATTCTAATTCCTTCTATGATGGAGATATTCCATCACATTCTGAGGTCTAAATCAATCCACACAAAGCTCCACTCACAGCGCGTTTTTTCTTTCTGCATAGTCACATTTTCCGAAGGATATAGTTTGCTTTACAGAAGGAACCAGAGTGTTCAGGCATTATGGGATGTTTGTGTCTGTGGCTCTTTTATGCATCTCAGTCTTATTGGATTGGGCTGCTACCCACAATGCTGTGGTGTAAGAATTAGACGGAAGGGGAAAAAAAGAATGGTGAGAACGGAGGAATGAGAAAGAAACTGCAATCGCCTGAGGAGGGAAAATATTTGAGGAAAATTATTCGAACAAAAAGCCAAGAGATTCCCAGCGGACACATCCAAGTTTCATGTGAAGGATCTCAGATTCACAAGGATGTGAATATGAAACAAGAAACAGACGCATATAGAGGGAATTCACTCACCAAACACAATTAACAATGTCTGAATGCCACGCAATATTTTCAGAAATGAGTCCAAGATATATTAATAATGACCACATAGGTATATCGGACCATATTCTAATGGACGTTAATGGAAACAGGTAATATAAGGCTACAGTTTCAAACAGTAAACTCTATTTCTGTGGAAGGCTACAACATACTGTCCATATCTTTTGTTATATATTAAAATATTTTGATATTGATTTCCCTGGAGGCTTCTTGAAGCCCCTTCTGCCCCATCTCTATTGGTCAATTAATCAGATAGTCCCGCCCCCAACTCACGTCATTGGTTGAGTCAGAAGATAACATCTACGGAAGCTCAAACAAGGACACTGATGTTCTGAAAGCATCACAGAATCACAATGTTTCACTCTTCAGGAAGTCACTTAATGACTAATAGTGACTCTGAACATTAAACTGACACACCGCAAACTATCTAAACTTCACATTTAAGAAGAGTTCAAAAGTTTGAGTTCGGTAAGCTTTTTTTTTTTATATATATGTTTTTGAAAGTCGTCTCTTCTGTTCACCAAGGCTGCATTTATTCGGTCAAAAATACAGTAACAATGTGAAATATTATCACAATTTAAAATAAGTGTTTTCTATGTAAATATATGTTAAAATGTCATTTATTTCTGTGAATAAAGCTGAATTTTCAGCATCATTACTCCAGTTTTTAATGTCACATGATCTTCATAAATCATTCTAATATGCTGATTTACTGCTCAAGAAACATTTCTGATTATTATCAGTGTTAAAAACAGTTGTGCTGCCCAATGTTTTTGTGGAAACGGTGTTACAATTTATGTTTCAGAATTATTTGATGAATAGGAAAACAATTATTTTGTGTTCAGGCTGTTTGTATTGTGTGCAGACTGGAACAATAGCAGGGTGAGTAAATGATGACAGATTACAGAATGTAAATTTTTAGATGATTCATCTTGTTTGGTCTAAAGATCTCTGATTGATCTCAGGCAGATTCACTTCTTCTGTGTTTGACATCAGCAGCGGTACAAACTCGTGCGTTTACCGCCACCTCTGTTACTCTGTCCTTGTCTGTGACACGGCGGCCGGCGGCCACACAGGACCAGGGGCTGTTGTGGTAAAATGCACCGGTTTACCCAGGTGGTCAGCAGTGGTCACTCTGCGTCCTCTGCCCTGCCTCCTCTCCTCTCCTGTTGAGAGCGGGGCAGCGATGATGAATCTGTGGCCGCAGAGTGTCTGTGTGACCTGACACGCAGTGTTAAAAACAGTTGTGCTGCCCAACGTTTTTGTGGAAACGGTGCTACAATTTATGTTTCAGAATTATTTGATGAATAGGAAAACAATTATTTTGTGTTCAGGCTGTTTGTATTGTGTGCAGACTGGAACAATAGCAGGGTGAGTAAATGATGACAGATTACAGAATGTAAATTTTTAGATGATTCATCTTGTTTGGTCTAAAGATCTCTGATTGATCTCAGGCAGATTCACTTCTTCTGTGTTTGACATCAGCAGCGGTACAAACTCGTGCGTTTACCGCCACCTCTGTTACTCTGTCCTTGTCTGTGACACGGCGGCCGGCGGCCACACAGGACCAGGGGCTGTTGTGGTAAAATGCACCGGTTTACCCAGGTGGTCAGCAGTGGTCACTCTGCGTCCTCTGCCCTGCCTCCTCTCCTCTCCTGTTGAGAGCGGGGCAGCGATGATGAATCTGTGGCCGCAGAGTGTCTGTGTGACCTGACACAGTGATGTATCTGCCAGGGCTTCTTTCGCTCGCTCTCTTTTATGTATTTGCGGCTTCTTTCACTTTATTTTGCCTTCTTCCTCTCTCTATTTGTCATGTGTCCCCTCGCAATCTCTCGGCTTTTCTCTGCAGATTCGTTGTATCTGTGGCCAGGCGCTGCTGATTAGGGCGGGCGGCCCTGTTCCTGCATCCTGTCTCTTTTTTGGGCATTGATTTTCACCGAGGGCACTTTAAAAATATCTGACCTTTGGGCATCGCTGAGGACTCTGGAAATAGGTTCCCGCACACACGCGCTCGATGACATTATGGGGAATGGGATGTTTGTGAAGGGCTGAAAAAGACGAATGGTTAGAAAACCTGCCCCGATCAGACAACATCTGTCCATCAGACGCACGCGCTTGTCAAGGCAGACGCTCGTTTAACGCCGTCTCCCAAAGGAAAGAAAAATCACAAGTCAGATCGCATCGATATCTCAAAAAACTCAGGAGAAACATCTCTCCACATTGGCTTTACTTTCAGAAAATAGCTCAAAAATATCTCAAACTAAGCTTGGATTTGCCAAAACGCCGAAGTCTGCCATCAAATCTCAGAGATCTCAACATGAACTCAGACATTTCTCGTTAAATGATCTGAGCTGCTTTCCAAATTCATTTTATGTATATTAATGCAGTGGTGTCTCTTCTCCTAATATTGTTGATGAAAAACAAAAAAATGAGGGAAATGAAAGAAAATACAGTAAAATAAGAGTATATAGCTAAAAAAAAGGTATTAAAATGTGCCTTTTTTAAAATAAAAATGTGGATAACACCTCATATCATTTTATTCGCTTTAGTGACACAAATGATTAATTGGGTCACAAATTGTGGCTCCGGAGAAAATGTGATTGCTCAAATTTGCTCTTTCATTGCTCTGGAGATCTCATTGTGTTTCAGGTCAACTATGAACTTTAATGATATAAAGTTAATGTGCTTAGAAGAGCAGATCATTGGTAGAATTTGATGAGGAATATTTGAGACCAAATTGAGATTTTAGACATTTTTTAGATGTCTTCTGAAATGCTAGAGGAGGCAAATGTGAGATTCCAGGAGCCTTTTTCTTAGGAGAAACATCTGAGAAGCAGGAGACTTCAGCAAACATCTCTATTTGCTCTCCATTTAATCTCATTGCAATCTAGCAGAAAGATATAAGACATGTCAAGTCAAAAATGAGAATGGTGCCACCATTTACTCACCCACATCATTCCAAACTTGTAAATATATTTTCTATGAAACACAAATGGAAAATATGAAAACATAAGTGAATAAATTAGACAAATTCTAAAAGTACATTACTATACTGTTGTGCGAATCTCATCAGGAGTTGTGAAATCAAGTTGTTGATCTAAACACAACTACTAGTGACACTCACAAGAGATGCAGAAAGAGTCTTTTCTTAACACACACGCCACATAAGTGCTGTATACTGTCTGTGTGTGTGTGTCCTGGTGTTTAAACCTCTCTCTCGCCGTTCTACCCGTCACAGAGAGTGAAGGCAGCGTGGATCAACCTCATTATCCTGATGAAAATTTGGGCAGATGTGCGAAACCTCTACGACAGACACAAACAGCAGCTCTGTCGCCTGCAGCCAATCAGGAGATGAAAACCAGAGGAAGAACCGCACTGAGAAACGACCACGGCCATTACGCCCAGAGAGAGAGAGAGAGACGGGAAAACGCCATTTCTGGTGCAACAGCAAATAAAAGTGAGATTTCAGCCTTTTTAAAATTCTGATTGGAAACAAGTTGGGAGTTTTTGACAACACAGACAGGGCGAGCGTGTGTGTGTGAGCTGTAGTAGTCGTTCTGTGGATGGAAAGTTAATGTGGCTGTGTTGAGATGATGAGCTGCCTGCCACTTAACAGGGCGGAGATCCACTTTGATCACACGGCCTCGGGCACAGCCTATTACAAATCACCTCATTTACATACAGCACAGGCTGATGGGAGAACTACAATCCACTCAAAAGGGTTACACCTCTCTAATGTGGAGCAGGAGAGAGAGAGAGAGAGAGAGAGCGAGAGAGAGAGAGAGGAAACAAGGGTGATACCCAAAGAAAAGATGGACAGATGACAGTCGGGAGATCCAGAGAAGATACACGGGTGACCAAACCTTTAGCACTGTGTATTAAAGTTATGCATTTATGCTGCAAACTGTTATTCCTCAAATCATGTATGTTATTGAGAAGAAGTGCATTATTTCTTTACTAAGTGTTCAGATGCATCATGTTCACCTGCTGGACTATGAAACAGGTAAAAAAAAAAAACATACCACAAATGCACATCTACGGGCAAGATCACAGATCACTTTTCACACCAGACAGAAAGAAACCACCTAGCAACCAGCCAAAACACTGTAGCAAAAGCAACATGCTGAAGAACATTCAGAACATCTTAGCAACTGAATAGCAACACCTTGGCAACCACTTCAGCACTGTGAGAGGTTTGCATGAACAAAAAACACTTACATTTTCTTTACAGAACATTAAAATCAGTATAAATTATCAGTTATGATTGTAGGTAGACAAAAATCTGGTTGAACAGAAATAGAATCCAAAATAAGTCTTCAAAAAGGAAGAAAATGGGGGGTCTGGGGTTTTTTCAGAGTAAGTACAAAAGCAATCGCGCATAATGCATAGAATGGTAGAATTTCCTGTTGCAAGGCCAAGGTCATGGGTTCGATTCCCAGGGAAAGCAAGATCTGATTAAATGTAAATGTATATAGCTTGAATGCAATGCAAGGATAAAAGCGTCTGCCAAATGCATAAATGTAAATGTAAAATGAACTTGTGTTCTTATAACTCCAAGTGTAATTTTTAATTAGAAATAAGGAAGGTTTGCAAAGACAAACTTTGCTGAAGTCTTGTCTGAAAGTCTTGAAAAATATGAAGGTTTTATAGGCTGTACACACAGATCTGTTTGAAATGTCAACTATAGAAATCTGTACTTAATATATAATTCTTTATGTGTAACACATTTAATTACACTCTCTGAAACTCAAAATCATGAGCGTGATATTAGGCTATCAGTTAATGCTTCTCTTAGTTTCTAGCTAACAACACAAAGGTCATGGGTTTGATTCACAGAGAAGCATTAACTGATAATATGTGTACATTGAATGCAATGTACTGTAAATTGCCTTGGATAAAAGCGTCTGCCTAATGCATAAATATAAATGTCCAATTCAGCTTCCTGTGGGTTGTGGCCAATTCCATTCAAATTGCAACTCATGAAGTCATGCAAAAAAGTCAATTCTTCTGTTCAGAATTTTGCACAATTCTTATGTCGACACAGGACTTGCTCATGTTCTTTACATGTTTTGTCTACAAGTTATAGTTTTAGCTGTAAAAATCAAAGGGGCAAAAACATGAATAACATTGTGTAACTTTCTCAAATCCACAGTGAAAACACACCTGTAAGAGTGGGATCGAACTCAGCTTTGGGTCGAACAATCAAACCAAGTCTGTACATTTTCTCAAAGATGTACACATACATTTGTGTGCTCGTATCAGAAGACGTTTTCAAAACAGGGTTAGTTTGGACTCACGTCCACAGCGCCACGGTTTTGTAGTCAGTGCATCAGTGACGGCCTGGAGTGCAAACATTGCCGTGCACATCACAAACACACGGATCGAAATAAATCTGAAATAGTTTCTTCAAATAACATAAAAACATGCATCAAAGTTAACTGTTTTCTGTAAAAACTAGTGCGTCATTAGATCTGCCAGGAATTGAGAACAGCATTATCTTTTTTATTATTGGCAGCATAATAAACAAAAATCAATGCGCGAGAAGACACAAGCAAGCAATTTGTGCCTCATACCGTGGTAACGGTTACTAATTGTCTCCCTTCTTGCAAGTGCAAGACCAGATCGAGCGCCACGCCATCCGCCTTTATGATGCTAATGGCCTCAGCAAATTATCCGTCAAACGGGAAAAACTCTGACTTCATCTCCAATCAGATTCCCCATTCCGCCCTGGATAAAAGTGCAGCACATTCTCCTAAATACCAGCTCAGAGCTGGAGAAAAAGAGGAAAACGCTCATTTTTTCGCAGGACATCAATCAATGAAAATAATTCCTCAAACTTTCTTCTTTTTTTTCCCCAGAGTCAGACTTTAAATGGCATTACATATGTAGCACGGCATAAAAAATTCATCTGCGGGAGCCTTGAAATGTCAGTGGTAATGATGGAAGCCTCACCTCCTTTGCTTTCTGCTTCAGACGGGCTTGTTCTGGATCTTCTTGCCGCGAGCGACTCTGGGAGAGAAAGAGAGAGAGAGAGATGGAGGGAGGGAGGATGAACGACAGAAGGAAGGATGGAGGGAGAGATGGGCAGACGGCAGGTGAGAGCGTGTCGTGAGCTCACTTCATCTGCCACACTAAAATAGTTGCGGACAAACAAGGGCAGATCTGATGTGTCAAGGACGGAGTATGTGTGTGTGTGTTCAGCGGTGAGTGATTCTACACCCGCAGGCTGTGCCCTCCAAACACACACACACCGCCACAGGCAACTACTAATCAAAAGGCAAAATACATGCATGCACACACTGTTACAAATGCAGGTGCAATCTAGAATCATCAGTGTGTGTGTGTGCATACAAATGTCAAAAATTCAACAATTACTCAAATTTGTTTGTGTTTGTGTCAAAACTATAAGAGTGGTCTGCAGTCCAAACATGCATCTAGTGGCCCTTTCATCACGATGTGCAACAGTAATAAGTCCTAAAACCCAGAAATGAGGATTTTCCCAGTTCCATCATGCCCAAGTCAGTGGGGTTTTTTTAATGGGTTTTTGGTTAAATGCAAGGTCTAGCTCAAGATATTCTCCCATTTTATTTTACGGTATCAAACAAATCATAAATACCCCCTTGTAATTTTAGTAAGTTTTTACATATCTTGAAAAGATGACAACTACCAAGTTTCTAAATGTGACTACAGAGGTTATGGGGGACATTAAATGTTGTCACGCCGAACAGGTAAAACTCATCTACTCACCATATGCTTTTACAGCCTCGGTGTGTTTATACTTGCACTCTTGAAAACCATTATAACTCACACTTTCCAACTTGTAGATTTTATATAATGATTGAACAAGTTGTCTGAAGATTAAATGTGGTCCTGCAACTGTTGTGTAGTTAGCCTAACTGTAGCTTTTTACTTTTGTATTTAGGCTTCAAAATTAATTTGTGAAGATTATCTTGATGAACTAAACTCGCAGAAAAAAAAAGGGTTTTATGGGTTTTTAGTTAAATGCCTGAAGGTCTGTGTTTAACACAAGCTCAGGATATTTTCACATTTTATCCTATGACATATAACACATCATTAATATGTTAATAAAATGTTGTATAAAATCAGGCAAATGTTATATGAACAAACCCCTCTGTAAAAACCCTTCAGAATATAGGTAGGAATAAAACTTTAAAGTTTGGTGTATTTAGGTACTGCTCAAGTGGAAAAAAAACTCACTTTGACAAAATAGTCTTTAAAGATGTACTGTATGTACTGTAAAAAGTGCAATAAAATAAACCCTTCAAAGTGTATTTCTTTTATGAAAAGCCAAATAGCCTAAAATCTCAAAATTGACCATTGCATGAACAATGTTTTTGCATATAGCGTCTTGCCTTAAAGACTGAGAGCTGTCAGAAGCTTAGTGGTGGTGATTATCTTGATGAACGGAATGTGTAAGAATCATAAACGTTTGTTGGTCACAGAGCTTATTTTTGGCAATAATCTAAAAGCCAATGGAAAAATCCGGTCCAGGGCGATGCTAAAATACGTCATCCCTGCAGCTCTCTATTCCTGCTTGTGTCTTTAGGTTTGTGTGTGTGTGGTCAGAGAGGGTAAAACTCTCTGCTGAAGCATTTAATCGTGGCCTTGTGTGATTTTACTCTCATTTGGTCTCTTTTAAAGAGAGAGAGATGTGTGAGGTGTGTGCGTGTGATCCTGAGGGCTTTGTGTTTAGGTCTCCGGTCTTTTTTTAATTGCCCCATGAGAACGTCTCCTAACTCTCCCTCTCTCAGCGAGGAGAGGGGCGGCAGTACTCTGCCCTTCCTCGCCGCTAATTGGTTTTAAATATATCAGGCGGTTCACGTACTGGTCGCTATCTCGGCTGAGAGTAATGCGTTTGGCCCCTGGCCCTCGTCCCCGAAGACTCCAGTCATATTTGAAATGGACGATGAGATTTATTTTAGTAGGTTCATGTTTAAGGGGTCAAATCACGCTGAGCTTAAAAACGCAGAGCGAGAACACAAGGACACAAACCAATGCTCCCACAGAATGATCTCAACATAAAATAAAACAAGATTTGTTTGTTCTGTCTGTCAATATTCATTCATTCATTGTATCCAGACTACACTGGCAATGATTTATTGAGTTCAGAGAGCTACAGACAACACGTTTACGATGCATTCGAGCTGGAAACACATATGCATGTTTCCCTGATCGCATTTTAGGCTTCAGCGGAGTTGAAATCCCTCACGACTGCGATACTTGAGCTTGCGTAACGTCTCATCACGGCCCAAAGTCACAGGGGTCGGCGTGGCCATTCGCGCTCGCGTATGAGCTAATCGGTCTCGTTTTGGGAGATATAATCTCGCGCCGCAGCATAATAACGCCATTAGGCCGAAGGGAGGCGAGACTTGGCCGTACGAGGGGGTCTTTACGGCGGGTCATCGTCTCTGAGCTAAATTAATTAATGACGGAAACGAGCCGAACTGTTTCACTGTGCCACTCGGGGCGACGGGCGCAGGGCAGAGTGGACGCAGTCCGCTCTTTAATTGGAAAGTCTGTCGTTTGGGGTTATCAGGGGCTTCCTGGTCGTGATGGACACAAATGTAAACTTTGTTCAGACATCCTCAGATAAGTTGTGGACTGAGCTCTATGAATGAGTGCGGATCAGAGACATGGTGCCAAATTCATGAAAGATGAGTAAGAGCATTTCTGTGTAAATAAAAACACTCTTGGGTTAACTGCCACTGCCAGTTAATTTTGCTATTATAATTTGATATCTGTAAAGTATGATGCAACAAAACAAGCATAAAAATTATGCAAGTATACAAAAGATTTATGAACATTATAAATTAGGGATCTGTTATTTGATTTCTTTAAATCAACAAATTATGCAAGAATGCTTTTGATTTCTGAGTGATTTGCACAGACACTCATTCTGTTTGTCTTTCCACACATCGTCTAATGCCATTGGCTCAGCATCATTGAGACACTATTGAGAATATGTTATATGGTTTTTATTTTTGTATTTTCCATTTTCATTTTAACTTTAAAGTTTTAGTTATTTTTTGTGTGTTTTTGTCATTTTTATTTTTTTATTAAATGAGGATGAAAAATGTTGCTTTGGCACCTAGCTGAAACATATACGCTTTTTATATTTTATTTTATTTTATTTAAAAGTTTATTTAATTTCAAGTAATAAATGTTTTTTATAGGTTTTAGTCTTCGTTAATTTATAATAACCCTGCTCTAGAAGGTGACATAGCAATGAAAATCCCAGATTTATTGCAGATTTCAGGCATCTGATAATGACAAATTTATTTATTAATGCAAAATATCTGAAATAACACCAACCCAACATGTGGCTCAACAATCTTATTGGCTGACGTTTTATATAAACCTAATCAAACTTTTTGTCACATGAGCCATTTTGACCTAAATATTGACTCCCCCTAGCATTTTAAGTTAAACTTTCTATAATTGATCAGTTTATTCACATGTACATGTTTCTCTGATGTTGGTCAATGGTTACACAACATGCAGGAAAACCAATAAAATCTTTAAAAATAAATAAATATTAAATGTTACAAAAACAACTTTTTGTAGGTGTTTTATTTGATTGTTTTTATTTTTAAATTATTTAATTTGACCTTATTTTAATTCAGTTCATGAACCCTAGTTTGGAAAAGCCTGATGCTAAATGAATTTTTAAGGTTCATTGGTTTATGGGTCTGACTGGTATGATCGATGAAGATATTGATATCTTGCGATCAGGATAGCTAATGGACAATTGAATGTCAATAAACATAATACAGTTTAATGATGCCACTCATTTTACATAATATTTAGTCAATTTCAATAAGAAATGTCTATAGATTTTAGAACTTTTTTAGCTTATTAAGCAAAGATGGTTTGTGGTTGATACAATAACTTAAATTAACAAGCGTGGGCAATCTAACCCATTTATGTATCCAGTTTGTAGCAAGGTGCAGAATTTCTGTTCTTCTGCAGCTGAGATCCCATCATTAATGTTTATGGATCTGAGAATACGAGGTGCCAGATTACCTTCGCCGCTCTGAGGAGAATCTCTCGTTCTCGCTCATCTTTCCTCTGCTTTTCCATTCGTTCCAGCTGCTCGAAAAACTTGAGTTGCGAGCGCACATCAGACGACTGCTCGAACCACTCGTCTTCCTGCAGAGAGAAAGAGGTCAGGAGAAGTTTTGATACACATTTTAACTTATTTATGAGTGTTTATGACTCAATCACGATGAAAACTTTCTTCTTAGGAAGGTGAGACGGAAGTTTACGGGACGAGCGCAAAAAACATGTTTACTTCAGAACGCGACCTCAATGTTTTGTGCACTTCCTGCGCTACCCCTGCCTCTTTTCATTTTCTGACAAGCTCTCATCCCTGCCTCCGTCTCTCCTGTCCTTTGTTGGCTATGAAGTCAGCCGTGCCTCTTTCAGGACGCTCTTGTTTTTTGCTGATGTCAGTTTCTTCACACAGACGCGTCTCGTACGGCTCATTTATAAAGCGGTGCGCGGAGAGCGGCAGACGCAACAAAAAAGCCACAACACACACCAAACAGAAAAACAAAAAAACAAAACGTGCGTCCGTGACAGCGTTCCTCTCCGCTAAACTACTCGCCATGTACACAAATAAACAGCCTTTAAAGCCCTCCGCCACCTGCTTTTCCTCCTTTGTGGGTTTGTTTTGGGTTCCCGTTAATGCGAGTCTCTTGAAAGAGCACTGTGTTTAATGCGATGCGGGGAAAGAGCGTGTCGGACTCTCTGGCTGTGGGTTTGAATACGGAATTGTTTACCTGTCTGCTTCTGTCTCTTTGTAATTCATGTGCCCAAAAGTTTGCACTTCAACAGCAGGATTTCAGCTGCAGTTTACAATACGATTATGTGTTAACATGAGCTAACAGTCAAAAATATGCATATATCTAATACATTTTAACATTAAAGCTGCACGCACAGACATGCAAAGTGAACTAACAATAGAATATACATACAACCAGAAAGTTTATCAAGACAAACTTCAGCAAACCAGACAAGTTTTTCAGTAAAACAGCCAGTTAGACAGACAAGTGATTGCTAGGGCACTGCTAAGTGGTTGCTAGGGTGTTCAAGATCGTTTCTATGGCAGTTTGGGTGGTTGATTTAATGTTGCTAGGGTGTTTTAGATTGCTGCTGGGGCATTTTGGGTCAATGCTAGGGTGCTGCCATAAGTTCTGTTTGCTAGGGCATTGCTAAGTGGTCGCTAGGGTGTTCAAGATGGTTTCGATGGCAGTTTGGGTTGTTGCTAAGGTGTTTTGGGTGGCTGCTGTGGCATTTTAAAGGGTTAGTTCACCCAAAAATTACAATTGTTTACATGTCTGCTTCTGTCGACAGTTAGTTGAAGTTAAACAAAACTGTTTATATAGTTTTAAATATAGATATTTTATATCAAAACGCATCGATTCCCTGCAGGAGGCCTTTATTCACCCCCCGGAGCTGTGTGATGCGCGTTTATGGATAGGTGCGCTTTATTTGACTACTTTTGGACTGTTGAACAAAAACACCCGCCCATACCATTACAAAGCTAGAAAGAGCCTGGACAATTTTTTATATAACTTCGATTGGATGCATTGAGGGTGAGTAAAACACGGGCTAATTTTCATTTTTGGGTGAACTAACCCATTAAGTCAATCCTAGGGTGTTGCCAAGACTTGTGGTTGCTAGGGAATTGCTAAATTGTTCAGAATGTTTCTGGGGAATTCTGGTTGGTTGCTTGGGGTTTTCAAGGCTGTTGCTAGGGTGCTACTAAGGAGTTCTGTATGGTTGCTAAGGAACTGTTAGCCGGTGATTAGGGTGTTCAAGGTTGTTGCTAGGTTACTGCAATTGCTAGCCTGTTGTGAGTGGTTGCTAGAGTCCAAGATGGTTACTTGGGTGTTGCAAGCTGTTGCCAAGGTGATGTGGGCGGTTGCTAGGGTATTCTCGATGGTTGCTAGGGCTTTCTGGGTGGTTGCTAGAGTGCAGCCAAGAAGTTCTATATGGTTGCTAGGGCATTGCTAGGTTATTGCTAGGGTGTTCCAAATGGTTTCTAGGGCATTCTGGGTGGTTGCTAAGGTGTTACTAAGCTAGAGTGATGTGATTGGTTTCTAGGCTGTTGTAGGTGGTTGCTAGGGCATTGCCAGGGTATCACTAGGCAACGTGGATGGTTTCTTGAGTGTTGGAATAGTGATGTGGGTAGTTGCCCACATATGGTGTTCCTAGGTGGTTGGTAGGGTGCTGCCAAAGAGATCTGTATAGTTGATAAGACATTGCTAGGTGGTTGCTAGGGTGTTCAAGATGGTTTCTAGGGCATTGTTAAGTGGTTGCTAGGGTGATCAAGATGGGTTCTAGGGCGTTCTGGGTGGTTTCTTAGGTATTGCTAGACAGTTGCTAGGGTATAAGAGGTGGTTGCTATGGTATTGCTAGGGCATCACTAGGCAGCTGCTAGGGTGTTCAAGATGGTTTCTAGGGAATTGTTAAGTGGTTGCTAGGGTGCTCAAGATGGGTTCTAGGGCGTTCTGGGTGGTTTCTTAGGTATTGCTAGACAGTTGCTAGGGTATAAGAGGTGGTTGCTATGGTATTGCTAGGGCATCACTAGGCAGCTGCTAGGGTGTTCTGGATGGTTGTTAGGGTGTTGTATACACAGGTAAACAGACAAATAAATACCTAACTTCATGCATAACTAATTTTAACATATAGAACTTTATGTAGCGTGTTCCTAAATAAATCATAGTTTCTCTCTTCAAATGTTTAAAGTGTTGAACAGGCAAATGATTTTCATGTTAATGATGTTTGACTAGTTTTAGCTGTGAGCAGACAAATTAAATAATGTGCGTTTGTGACTGTCGGATGACATTAGTGTCCTTTATAGAAAACTATTTACAGCAACACAGGATATATATAAGCACTGTTGATAAGTAACGCGAGTTACGTAATCAAATTACTTTTTTCAAGTAACTGATGAAGAAATGCATTAAATGTGAATGCACATTTCCTTCAGCCTCAGGCTTATTCATTTTACTTTTGGTGTGAAAGAGCTTTTACCTTTGCCAAAAATAGAACTTTTAAATTAAAAACAAACAAGCAAGTCCAGCCCAAATGAGAAAAAGTAGCGCAAAAGTAACGTAATGCATTACTTTCCATAAAAAGTAAGTAGTTACTTTAATTAGGTACTAAGTAGTTACTTTTTAGGGAGTAACGCAATATTGCAATATAATACTTTCAAAAGTAACTATATATAAATTAAAGCATGTCTTCCACACATCTCGTACCTTACTCGAATCCATTCGGTTCTGGGCAATGGAGGAAACTTTCTCCAGCACCGTCCGTAATCTGGACTGGGTGGCGTGAGAGATGAAGTTCACAGCCTCCAGCGGTACATCCGTCACTCCAAACCTCTTCGCTGAAACAAGAAAGACGCAGATGCAGATGTTATGAAAATATCAATACTCAAACAAAACACATCACCGCGCAGATGTTTGGAAGGAAGTTCAGCGAGAGAAAATTACATCTGTCCTATCTTATAAATCTTCTACAAAAAGGTCCAATGTGTGTTGAAACCACAAAGGGTTGTTATGATGAACCGACACGACCTGCATTTAAAACACAAATATGTGGAGAGGATGTTTTCTCACTCCCGTGACTCGTTTTCAAACCTGATTTCCTGATATTACAGTAAAATGAGTTTGGATGAGCCTCTGTGGTTTGCAAGGTCTGCAAAGCTGATCCAACCACCCAGAAGACCTCAAGAGACTTAAGCAACTCTGTCTCTCCTAAAAAATTCTTAAGAACCATAAAAACAGACACAAAGTCTGTACAGTAAATGTACAGCGCTATAAAATGAACATGGATAGCAGCTGATCATTTGATACTGGAGCAATCCAATGAGAAATGTCTAAGCTCCTATTGAAATCTTTTGACTGCAGATACTGGGATCTTGGCAAATCTGAGCACAGATTGAGACATTTTTAAGAAAAATATAAGATTACGGAGTGTATTTTTATTAGGAGAAACATCTGAGATATAATGGAACTTATCTAGTTTCATTAGAATGATACTGATGAGAAAAATCTGAGACTGACATTTTAATGTGTGATTATTCTTTCCTATGAAAAAATAAAGGGGAAGAGAAAAGCAGCTCTTTCACACGAATTGATAACTTTTACATTAAAGGATAATTAGCACCAGAGTTTCTAAAGCCCGCTGCAAACCTTCAGAGCGCTTCTATCTACAACATCCCCATCTTTAATTTGCTATTAACATAAGTTCTCCTTCCACTGTTATTTTGAGAAAATCACACCAATTATTTAAATCAGCCGCTAAACGTGCTGAAAGTGCCCTTAACGACTCCAAACGAGATCTTTTTTCTAAAAACGGGAAACAGAAATCTTGGGAATGTCAAAACATGAGGAGTTTCTTAAGGCCACGGTTCTTTAAAAAGCACAAGAAGCATGAAGCATTTAGATGAACTGTTCTACAAAGAATTTCCGTTCTACAAAATAAAAAAAATAAGCTGCTTTTAGAGAATAAAATGATTTGTAAATCCCTTCATGCAGGTTTAGCAGTGTTTTAAAACTTAGAAGCATCCAAATCAACTTTTCCTTGCCGTCACCTATAAACAATCTGTCAGAAGAGAGAGCAGCGGTGGACAGGTTTCAGTCCCTGCAGACGAAAATCATCCTACAGGTCAGTTCTGCTACACAATTACTCTGATCTGACACGGTTTACATGAGATACTCGAGACGCAGCTGGAGTCTTCTTTTGGCAGGTTTGATCCTCTTAAAGCAACATGCATAAACGACATATACTGTAAATACATGTGCATTTATGCATTTGATAGATTCTTTATCCAGAGTGACTAACATTGCATTGAATTCAAGGTGGATATAAGGTGTTAGATGATGTCTTAAACTTCATTTGTATGATGGGTAAACACCATATTCACAAAGCAAGATACCTTCAGTTTAAACCCGTATTTGCTTCAGATTTACATTTACTATTATCATCACTTAAAAAAACTCCTCCAGTTAAAAAGCTTTATAAAACAATTTTTAAATAAACTGTAACTTTGATTACATTTATTTTTTTCCTCACTTATCTTTTGTTCTTGGATGTGGCTTTTTATGTTACAAATTTAAGTTTGCAAAAAAAATAAAATAATAATTATTAGCCCATGCATTCCAAAGGAATTGAATCCATGAACTATTTTTTCTGCATTGCTCCACTTGTTTTATTTTTTCTTTAAAGTTGTATTTTTGTTGAAATATAGGTTTTACACACAAAAAAAACAGCATTGCATTATCTGTAACTACCCCCAACACACACACATGTTTTTTTTGTTTTTTTGACATTTAAGTTTTTACAAAAAGAGCCCATGGCCTTAGCATCATGCTCTACTGGACTAAGAATGCACACACAAAATACAAAGTCTGCAATTTTCGATTTGATGTTGAGGAAAAGTAGAATACAGGATAACTGTTTAAAATAGCATGAGCGAGTGTAACGGATGTGATCTTTGTGTTTGAGGGTGAATCGGGGCTTTCGGGAGTTTTGTTGGGTTGTGTGTGTGAGTTTCTCTCAGATTGAGCCGAGCTGGCAGGATTTGTGCCTCCCTTGGTTCGCTGTCACCTATGAGCTCTCCAGCAGCCCATCAACTACACCACACCACACCGCCGCTCCGCCACAGCCCAGCAGGGGGCGCTTCATCCTCCTACACACACGCCTGCACCTTTGAGAAGAATTACTAGTTTCTAACACACACCGCGCTCCCAGCGACAGCTCGACGGCCATGCTAACTCACGCTAAAACAGATGCCCTAGAGAGCTTCTGATGCTTAACTGAGATCTAATTTGTAGCGAACACAAGGGTGACAGAACAAGTCCTATACATCTAGTTTAAACTAGTTTGTGAGGAAAGAACTTCATACAAGCCATCAGTGTTGGGGAAAGTAACTTTTAAAAGTAATGCATTACAATATTGCGTTACTCCCTAAAAAAAGTAACTAATTACGTTACTTAGTTACTTTTTACGGAAAGTAATGCGTTATATTACTTTTGCGCTACTTTCGCGTTACTTTTTAAATAGAAGCAGGGCTTGATTATTTTTAATATAAGAAGGTATATTTATAGCAAATATAAAAGCCCTTTGATGAATGCACATTCACATTTAGTCTAGAACTACAGTAAGATCATGTTCACACAGCGCACACAACGCCTCTGTACTCCCGATTTCTCCCAATATGGGGACAGGAGAGCTGTCAGTCAATACATGGGAAAACTAAGTAACTGGCATTACTTTTTTGAAAAAGTAACTCAGATATTTTCTTGTAAATTAAAAAAGTAATGTGTTACTTTACTAGTTACTTGAAAAAAGTAATCTGATTACGTAACTCGCGTTACTTGTAATGAGTTACCCCCAACACTGCAAGCCATACGATTCTAGTCTGGAAATGTTACATTTAATGATAGTTGCATTTTGTGAGATAAATCGTACTTCAGTTCAGTGTGAAACTCATTGCGAAAAATTAGCTTAATACTAAATTTTATTTAGTTTGGGGTTGGATTTCCAGATTTTTTATGTTTCTGAAAGAAGTCTCTTCTGCTCATCAAGGCTACATTTATTTAATCAAAAATACAGTAAAAACTGTGAAATATTATTATTATTTAAAATAACTGGTTTCTATGTGAATATATTCAAATGTAATTTATTCTCATGATCAAAGCTGAATTTTCAGCATCATTCCTCCATTCTTCAGTGTCACGTGATCTTCAGAAATCATTCTAATATGCTGATTTGCTGCTCAAGAAACATTTCTGATTATTATCAATGTTGAAAACAGTTGTGCTTCTTCACATTTTTGTGGAAACTGTGACACATTTTATTTTTCAGGATTCTTTGATGAATAGAAAGTTCAAAAAACAGCTTTTCTTTGAAATATAAATCTTTTGTAGCATAATAAATGTCTTTACTGTCACGTTTGGTCAATTTACAGAGTCTTTGCTTTAAAACAAAATGTTTATTTCTTTCATAAAAAGGTCTTCCTAACCCCAGACATTTGAATGGTAGTGTATATTCTAGCATTTGTTTGGATATAAATGTTGGTGGTCATATGTTGAGGAATGTTCCAGGTTAAATAAGCGTGTTGACAGATATGCGGATACGATGGAAATCTAGGAGGACAAACATTCAGCTTTCATTACAAGCGGTCATTGCAAAGTGCTTTTCTTTTTGTTATTTACACAAACACAGAAGGATGAGTCGAACATTTCTCTGTGGTAATCGACTGCATGACACAGACTGACTAGGGCGGAACATTTTCATGCCGTGACCCTTTAACAATGTGAAAACTGTTTAAGATCCAGTTGAAAAGATGCAGAACCACAAATATAAAACATTCTAGGGACACCAATAAAAACGATCAATGCAATTCTGATGTCCACCTTTTTCCTGAGTAACCGATGAGCGCGCCATGATGGATTCTAACTTCCGGTCTCCACAGAAACCCATGTTAAGACAGGGTAAAAAGATTGATTGAATTCATTAAACTGAAAATGTTTCAGTATAACGAAATATAAAAATGTGTGCAGGGTTAAGCTGTGCTTTTGCTGGCTGCCACAGTAACAGCAATAAACTTTTACAATTCCTGTACAGTACTTGTTTTGCAAACCAGCCAATCTGTCCGTGTCCAGCAGCGTATGCCTTGCATTATGTGTCAAACACTGACGAGAAAACAAGCATGGCTTGCAGTGCCTAAGTTAAAATACTGTGTTGCTGATACTTTGTGTATTATGTAAAAACATCTTTTAAAATGTCAACTCTGTATTCTTTCTGCATTCTTTTTCCAGCTCTGTATTCGCTTCATGTCATCCACCCACTCATTAAACTATGACAGGTGAGTTACTGCAAAAATACCATCATTGCGAAACTATAAAATGACTAAACTATAGCGTCATGTGCTTTTTAATTAAATAAAACGTTATTAGTGCTGTCACTAATGATTATTTTGGTAACTGTGTAATCGGTCAATTATTCTGACGATTAATCAAGTAATCGGATCTTTTTTGTGGTAATAAAAATAGACCTAAGCGAACAATAGCCTTTAAAATGACTTAAAATTAGTGCTGTCAAAATTAGCGTGTTAACGCAGGCCATTAATTTTTCCAGTTTAACGGCATTAAAAATATTTAATGCCTGCATTAACTATAAAATAGTTAATGCAGGGGCGGGGCTATGGTTGGCCACCCCACTCACAATCTCTGCTTCTGTCTCTTTTTTCTTAAAAAGAATTACATTTATTTAGACGCAGAATGTCTTTAAGACCACATCAAACAGGAGACTTTTCAGACGCACGCACCAACTTGTCACGTTCAGAAGCGGCAGCTCTTAAAGTAATAGCAGCTAAATAACCTAATAACCCAGCTGCTGTGAAGCCTATTCAACAAAGAACAAAAGAAAAACGAGGAAATCAATAACTTTTGTAGCTTTAAGGATTCATCTATATTTAATTTAGTGTTTGAAAACTTTCAATTTCTGTATATTTCCTACTTGCTGAAGGGCACAAGTAAACATGACATTTATTACAATGGGTTTATGTGGAGATTGTTTTAAGTTCACTTAAATTAGAAGTTGTTCTTTTTTAAAGTCTAATAAATGTTAAAATTGATAGCTCTCAATTATACTGTAATGCTGAATGGATATATTCAATGGTTAAATATTTGGGAAAAAAAGAACAATTTCATAGAAACATCAGTATTGGTATCAATGATTCTTGCCTTCAGTAATAAAAAAAAGATGTTGTTTCTACATTAATTTGAAGATTGAATGTAAAGTATATTTTAAAACGTTAATGTTGGGTGGGATTCATCGCGATTAATTTCAGAAAAAAGGTGCGATTAATTAGTTACTTTTTTTAATCGATTGACAGCACTACTTAAAATACATATCTAATAGCAATGAGGCAATAATAATTGGTTCAAATATCAAAAGCAAGTAATCTTATGGTTTTATTGATCAAATTGATTAAAATACATAATGTACTGTAATAAAACAATATAATCATAACTTATGTACATTACGTATTCTATCAAATGCTTGCAGAGGGTGCCAACGGCCTGATGATTGTTTTCACACTTACAGCCCGACTGTTTGTGTGGAGCAGCATTTACTGTGAATGGAGCTGTAACCTACACGCATATAAATAAAGCGCATATTAAACCCACATTTAATTCAATTGCAGCCTTTGTGAATTCACAATAGCACTATGCTTTATTATGATTTTTAAATGGTTTTAATATTTTGTGCAGTCTTAGACAACATTCTAACAATGTTTTTAATGGATTCTCTTCCGTGGAATGTGCCACTTCCGGTATTTTGCCGGTTAATCGACACGGGCAAAATGCAGTCAAGGATTTTTTTATAATCAAGTACTTGAATTTAATCGAGGAATCGTGACAGCCCTAAATGTTGTATTATCAGCTCTGAAAATATGTTCATTTAACTAGAAACACCAGAGACCGGAAATGTAAAGCACCGTTCCGGTATGATTCGGATGAGATTTCCTCGTTCAGGATTGCGAGTGTTTGGTGGAACAAAAAGGACGCACTCCTGATGGCCCAAAGCGACTGTGGACTGGCCTACATTCACAAGAACAGAGAAGGTTTCAAAGCTCCAGGCTCTCCAGAATAACTCCACATCATCACAGATGGGTTTATGTGTCCTTGGGAGAGCTTTTTATATAATTCTACACATATATTTAGCACTGTAAACAAGCCAAATGGTTGAGGAGTGTTTGTCGTGGAGGTACTGTACCTGTTTCTAGTATACGCCGGTGTAACAGACCTGTAGACAGGAAGGCCTCGTCTTTACAGGAGCGGATCTGCGTTCCCACCAGATCAGAGTTGGTCGCTAGAATGCGCGCGCTCTCCTCGTTGAGGTTCACGCCAGCCATAGACGCAACATCGTTGATGTCATCATCGTCTCTGCAATACAAGACAAGCATCAGTCTGATCTCACAGCAGGTTATTACAGAGCTACTCAGAGTAATAATAACATAATGATGCATATTCGTTTAGCACTAAATCAAAGCACTTGATATTCTACAGTCAGCCAGTGAAGTTTACATGAAAAAAAACTGCATTATTTTTTGAATGTATTATTATGATCATAGTTGTTCATGCAGGTTTTCCGAGCTTATATTAAATGAAAGGATTAAATGAACAAACCTAAAAAAAATAATAATAATAATAAAAAAAAACTGATTAGCTATTAGTGGTATTTGAAAAAATATTGTTTTAAATATTGAAAATGTTTTATTAAATATCAAATAAAAATTTAATAAATAAATCAATATAAAAGTTCACTGATATATTGTTTGTCAAATACCCTTGCATAATACACATATTCTGAACAGGATGGGAATGTGCATGCATGCATGCAAAAAATAAATAAATAGATACACAAATAAAAAAACAACAACAAAAATTAAATTAATAAATAAATAACAAAGTAAATAAATATAATAAATGTTCCTAGACATGTTTTGTGCTTCACCCATGAGCATCACATGTATTATGAACAGAATGGGAATAAGCATGAGACCAACAAACAAACAATAAATAAATGTTTCTGGATATGATATTTGTCATGTGCATCACATGTGTTATGAACAACGGGAATGTGCATGTTAAATAAATGTTCATGGACATGTTTTTGAATGGCAGAGCGTGAATGTGCATGCGAGTTCTGTTAGACAAAGTCACAGAGTCCGCTGACTGAAGAAGTTAAACTCAGCATTTACTGCTGCTTTACTGATGTGTTTGACTTTCCAGTTTATCTAAAAAAATATGACCAGAAAGCTGTCTTCTCATTTTGATGACTTTGCTTAACAAAACACGAGAATTAGAAACAGTGAATCTGGTGTAAACATATGAGCCCGATGTCAGCTCCTCTTCTAAAAACATCTCTGCAGTTGTCCTTGACACGTGTGCACTGAATATGAAAGAAATCAGATTTAATGTTTAACGGATTATCTGCACCACCTTGTGTAATTAGACAAAGAGTTCAGTCAGATTAAAGTTAATTAGATCATTTGTTTTTCCAGCAGAGGTGGCTTTTCATTCTGACTGAGCCATCGGTCACAGTGTAAAACTAAAACTGTTTAAAATCCTTTCCAGTGATTGAAATCAAGCTGAAATTAAATGAAATATAAATATTAGATAATAAACTGAAATGAAAAGTTTATGTAGGTCTGCTAAAATGACTCAAACTAAAACAAATCAAATGAATTACAGCTAAATATAAATATTAAAAAATAAACTAATAAAAAAATGACAAAAGCACTAGAAATTAGAAAAAATGCATGATGCTGAAAATATAAAAAAGCTCATTCAAAATATTAATAAATACTATAACGGTATATAAATAATAATAAAATAACATTGCAAGCTGAAGTACTAAAAGTACTCAAATTAAAACAAAAAGAAATTAAAGCTACATAGAAATATAATAAATAAAACTAATAAAAATGAAAAACACAAAAAGTTAGTAAAACTTTAAAATTAAAGTAAAAGCTAATTCAAAATATTAATAAACTTATAAATATTATATAAATAATAATAAAAAGTTGAAGTACTGAAATTACTCTAATTAAAACTGAAATAAAAATACAGCTAAATAGAAACATACAAATTTTAACTAATAAAAAACAAATTAATTATTAAAATTACTTGAAATAAAAAAAATAAAAGCTAATTCAAAATATGAATAAACGCTATACTAGCATATGTTAACGTTATTAGGCAAGCATGGCATTCCATCAGTGTGACTGGCAGCTTTTCCACCCAATCATTTCTCTCCCTTTTCCCCCGTTGCCTTGGTAACAGTGTCCTAATTACGGCACATTAGCGGCGGAGTTTCCTGCGCCCGCGGCACTGCTGAAAACTTCATGGCTCCGATCACAGAGGTCAAAGTTCACTCCGCTCCGCTTTCATTTACGTCCGCGTCTGTACCTCTGTTTCTGACATTGACCCCCTGGCATCTCGCGCCCGTGTGTGTGCGTACAGACCCACCGCCCCCTGCCAGAGCCTCTCCCAGACTGGCCAGGGTGTCTATGAGTCCTGACACCGCGGCAGGAGCTGACAGAGGCCATTAGCACTGCGCAGAGTTAGCATGTTAGCCTAGCTGCCGCCACACAGCAGAGAAATGAAGGAGAGCAACTCAACAGTTTGCTGTAGAAGTCAGGAGTATTATTAGTGTGTCACATTCATCTTTCTTCTGCCATAAACGATCGGTCCCATTCAGCTTCCCTTTACAAAAAAGTTACCATGGTAACTAAAGTTCCCCCACCAAAACTGTGAAGAACATTTTTTTTTAAGTATTTTATTTTATTATGTATTTTTCTTTTTAAAGTATTTTGCCCCTTTATTTTCACTGTAAAGGTTTTCAAAAAATATTGAATGATTAGTTTTATGCCTTTAACCACACCAGCCATCTAATTAAAATGTTCATTTGAAGCAAATATAAGTATTTGAAATACTTGATCTTGAAGTAGTTAATCATTTTTAACCAGAAAAAGTTCTGAGTGAATCATACGGTCTGCTTATTTCATGAAGCACTGGAAACGACAATCAAAATCAACATAATAATTTAAACATATTGCTTGTATAATCAATTGTTAACTTAATTATAACACAAAATATTCAATATTCATAAAAAATATATATTCAGTGCTGTTATTGTTGACTAAAACTAAGACTATTAATACATAGTTGGTAAATGAAATTAAGTACAAATAAAAAAAGAAAAATAAATAAAAAAAGAAAATATAAATATAAGATGAAAATGTACATTTCTAATTACAACTACTGAAAAGTCTATTTTAAATTGAAGTAAAAATAATTCAAATACTAAAAAAAATGTAAGATAAATATTTCGATATTTTAATAGTTTGAATTAGCTTTTTTTCTATTTTTGTCTTTTCAGTTTGCATTTTAATTTTAGATTAAGTTTTAGTGTGTTTACTAAATTAAATTAAATAAGCAATACAAATATAATAAAATATAATGTAATAATAATAAAATACAATATAATAATATTAGATATATTTAAATATAAAAAAACTAATAAAAATGGCAAAAGTGCATAAACATGCTAAAACCTAAACTAAAATGTAAACTAAATATATATATATATATATATATACACACACACACACACACACACACATACAAATATATATATATATATATATATATATTCAAAATATAAAAAAATACTAGAATTGTATATAAATAATACTAAAATAAAGCTGATATATAGAGTATGGGATGAGTCGTGTGCGAAATTTTAACACTTAGAATTGTTCATTATGAGCAACAGCAATAGTGAATGTCACTATGTCTTTATGCCAAATGGGAATCTTTGCTGTATTAACTAAACTAAGCTAAAAGACAGCTTCCAGCTGAATCTGGTGTTAGCCGATGGTGAACAGCCAATCAAAGTCATCATGGTCACAAAACACGCCGTCGGGTAAAGGGTCGTCAGTACCAAGCAAACCTGACAGCTTAATTAGCTACACTGCTAAAGATTTATTGGTTTATCAATCAGCGCCTGCGGCTGAAGCCCTGGGCAGAGAGAGAGAGAGAGAGAGAGAGAGAGCGGTGAACTCTGTGACCTGTGACACACACACACACACACACACACACACACACACACACACACACAACGGCTCTCTTAAACCCTCACTGTTCACACTCTACATAGGCAGTTAACCTGAAATCAAACGTCCTACATATGCAGCAACTCACTGTGCCACACAAATAGTGCTGCTCACATGATTCACAACTGATTCCAGTCAAGTTCAACCAGCACTTGATTACATTCGAGGCTCTTAGAAGTGTCAAATTTATCATTAGGATACCTGCGGATTTGGCCAAAACAAGTTGTTTTGGAAGGCTGCATCATGTTGCATCAGTACAGCAACTTTAAATTCAGTTTGGAACAGAACTAAAGTCTGTTTATATGATACTGCAACATTCAAACACAAATACAAATTCTCATATTTGCACAATATCTTTGTCTCATAAACACTGAAGCTATCATGCAATTTATCATACTATAGGTCTTACTGTAAAGCCATAATATATGAATGAATACCAAGACAGCAAAGTTATACTGAGGAAAAAAAAGAGATGAACTATTCATAAACTACTTAATCATATTTTATATTCAAAATTTATACAAAACAGTGTTGTTATTGTTGACTAAAAATAAAAATATTAATAAATAATTTTCGGTAAATGAAATATAATATACAATATAAGAAATATATAAATAGAAGTTTTTTTTTTCTTAATATACTTATACAGTGGGGCAAATAAGTATTTGATACACTGCCGATTTTTCAAGTTTTCCCACTTACAAAGAATGGAGAGATCTGTAATTTTCATCGTAGGTACACCTCAACTGTGAGAGACCGAATCAAAAAAAAAATCCAGAAAATAACATTGTATGATTTTTTAATAATTAATTTCCATTTTATTGCATGAAATAAGTATTTGATACAATAGAAAAATAGAACTTAATATTTGGTACAGAAACCTTTGTTTACAATTACAGAGGTCAGACGCTTCCTGTAGTTCTTGACCAGGTTTGCACACACTGCAGCAGGGATTTTGGCCCACTCCTCCATACAGGTGTTCTCCAGATCTTTCAGGTTTTGGGGCTGTCGCTGGGCAACATGGAGTTTCAGCTCCCTCCATAGATTTTCTATTGGGTTCAGGTCTGGAGACTGGCTAGGCCACTCCAGGACCTTGAAATGCTTCTTACGGAGCCGCTCCTTAGTTGCCCTGGCTGTGTGTTTGGGGTCATTGTCATGCTGAAAGACCCAGCCACGACCCATCTTCAATGCTCTTACTGAGGGAACGAGGTTGTTGCCCAAAATCTCGCAATACATGGCCCCATCCATCCTCCCCTCAATACGTTCTTTTTATAGATTGAGGTCATTACTGTAAATGAGTAATTTAGACTGTAAAAATGTATTAAATTAAATGATCAAAAAATAAAGCCAATAAAACAAATAAATCTATAAATTAAATCATATATATTATTATTATTATATCTATACATTTTGGGGGGAAATGTGTTTAATTGTCATGAAAATAGTGTCACAATAGACACAGGCTTTATTTCCTTTCAAATAAAAATAATTAATAATAAATCAAATAATGCCAACACTTTACTTGAACTCTTTATGTATAATGCATTATATAAGTATTAATTTCATAAATAATTGCAACCAAGATTAAAATGCATTAGAATATTTGCAGATTCCTTACTATACCTGAAATATGTTGTTTGTTGTGTTTTAATGCACTGAATTGATACGTAGTATAATGTATTATAACTATGGTTACAATTATTATAGGGTGCATAATTAATGCATTAAAAATACTGCATTATATAGAAAAGCTTCAAGTAAAATGCAACCAAAGAAATTAATAATAAATATGAATTCCTCGATTTTTCAAATTGACTTTATGGTGAAATATGACCCGGACATTTTCTTGACCAGTTTCATGAGATGCAACCGAAAAGAGACAGAACAACAGGGCGAGCTGCCATTTTTACTGATTCTCTGCTTTTGTCTGCATGCATCTCTCTGTTTTTTTATATCTTTCTCTCAGTCTGTCTCTATACACTCCTCAATGTGTCGACACACACACACACACACACAGTGGCTGGAAGGGTGCATTTGAACGTGATTTTAAGAGGCATGTTCTTAGCCCACAGCTACAGGAGACAGTATTTTTAGAAACTTCCCCCCCTGAAAATCCACTTTAAGGGCCAAAATATAAGAGATCAGACTATGATGGACAGGAACAGAAAGACTCAGATCAAATCTGTGTGTGCACACCTGTATGTATGTGTGTGTGTGTGTGTGATCAGACGGCAGGAGTTTCATGCAAAGCTGATTAATGAATGAATGAATGTATGAATGAATGAATGATTGTTAGATGTGAAGGTCATCTGTGTTTGCTCACCTGTCGCTCGCACCGTCTGTGTTACGACCACAGGCATCCGTATCTGACCTCCAGGACCCACTGCCCTCTTGATACCCTACAAACATACAAGAGTTACTGAACAGTCTTACAGTCTACAGCGAGTCAATCAGTCAGTTTGGCACATATAGACATGCATCAGCATCCTCAGATTTAATATTTGATATATTAAATCTAGGAATGGACAACGATTAATCGCATCCAAAATATAGGTTTTGTTTACATAATATACATGTGTGTACTGTGTATATTTATTATGTATATATAAAGACACACACATACAGTACAGTATATATTTATAAAATATTTACATGTTTATATTTTATATTCACATAATTTATTTTATATATAAATATATTTATGACATATTTTTCTTAAATATATACATGCATGTGTGTGTATTTATATATACATAATAAATATACACAGTACACACATATATTATGTACACAAAAACGTTTATTTTGGATGTGATTAAACACAATTAATCGTTTGACAGCACTAATTAATTTCTAAAGTCCCTAAATGATCAAAATGTTGAAAACCCTGTCGCACACAATCTACATGCCTTCTGTCGTCTGATTGATAGTTTAGACTTTTTTAGCTAGTAAAATGCTTTTTAGTATAATTGTACACCATCCAGCTTCAGCTTGTGCTTCACGTGTCTTTTTGCTGTCAAATCTGATTTTTATCCAGAAAACGTAAGACATAAGTGATATTTTCAGATGAACACTTACTGGACTGAAGCAGCTCGGCTTTACTGGATTCTCCATCAATCATTTTCTAGAAAAATCAGTGCGTCTCAAATCTGATCATCAGGATCTTTTGAGGAGCGTTTATTTCCAGAAGCTTTACTTTCACTGTTCCTCAGCGGAGGAATGATCTTCACAAGCATCTCACATCTTCTGAGGAACGTTTATTTATTCATCTCTCAATCATCACTGTGTGGCCTTGCATTATACACTGTCAGAAAAAAAGGTACAAAAGCTGTCACTGGGGCAGTACCTTTCCAAAAGGTACACTTTTGTACCTTTTAGGTACTAATATGTACACTTTAGGTACTAATATGTACCTAAATAAATAACTAATATGTCTTTGGGTACAAAGGTGTGCCTTTTGAAAAGGACCGTCCCAGTGACAACTTTTGTACCTTTTTTTCTGAGAGTGTATGTTTTGATCATCAAACTAAGCATTTAAATCTCATCTTACAATATATATTATTATATAGATATATTATTGTGGATACAGAGTGATGACTAATATTTATATAATTTTATGTAAGTATCAGCTATACTGTTATAAAGATCTCATTGATTTATATCGCAAGCATCATCCTTTACATCAACTTTTTGGCCATATAAATATCAGCATCTTTTTTGCTCAGTTTGGGCCTCTGAATAAAACAGCTGTTAATTTTTTATTTTTCACTATATCATACTATATGAGCCATAAAAACCTGATGAATCAAATATGATACTCAACTAATTTTTTATTTTGCCTAAAGGTTCAACTGTTCTGTTTCAAACAATTGGATGTTTCTGACTATTACTTCATATGTCAGGCTTTATGGGGTTAATGTGACATATTTGTAACTTGCATAATAAGACTAAGAACGTGTATTCATCCAATAAATAGTCTATTTAATTTTATGTAGACTTTAAAATGTAGGTCCTTTATTCACAGAATTTTAAAATGATTCCACCATGTTGTCATGAAGGTGATTAATAAAATGCACATCTAGGTGTGGTCTGAAACACACAGGCTGAATTTTTCCCAAGCACATCAGAGAGAGAGAGAGAGAGAGAGAGAGAGAGGGAGAGAGAGAGATACATTACATTTTACAACTCATTATAATAGAAAAGTTATTTTAAAATGTAATAATATTTCCCTGTTTTTACTTTGTATTTTTCATCAAATAAATGCAGCCTTGGTGAGCAGAAAAGACTTTCAAAATCATCAAATACATTTTTTTTTTATTCAAAAACATTGAATATATCAATTAAACAGCCAAGTACATGACATGTTTAATTTGAAAAAAAAAAAAAAAACTCTTTGGACCTAAAATAAGTAACAATGGCTTGAAGCAAGTTTTAAG
This sequence comes from Sinocyclocheilus grahami, assembly GCF_001515645.1. Classification (NCBI taxonomy): domain Eukaryota; kingdom Metazoa; phylum Chordata; class Actinopteri; order Cypriniformes; family Cyprinidae; genus Sinocyclocheilus; species Sinocyclocheilus grahami. Next base: position 1,211,286 of record NW_015505361.1, read on the forward strand.
CATGAATAAGAATAAGCATGATATGCAAATATGTGTGGACATATGTTAAGGACATGGCTGTGATTATGATTTTGGAATGAGACTACTTGGTTTCAATAAAAGTTCTGGGTGACTAAAGCGGGAGTTTTGAGTTCAAACTCTCTTATTCATATAAATGCAAGATGTACATCACGGAAACTTCTATCTGATGCATCTGGATTTTAGGGTGTTTTTAGGGCGTGTACAGTATGTCTTTAGAACATTTCCTGTCTGATGTTAAATGAATGTTTAGAAAGCACCTTTCAGATGTTTATAATATAGAATGTATTAAAAATCTTCTTCTTTAAATAAACATATCATATGTTAGATATCAGATACTAGTTATGGTGTGGTTATATATTGTTTCTGCCGAACTGTATGAATGAAAAAGAGACAAGTGGAGCATATTTGAGAGGATGAGAGATCAGCACATACTTGTGGCAGTGCGGTGGTGCTGTTGGGCTGGTGCGGACGCACACTGACACCCGTCTGGACCGGCGTCACGCTGGTTTTGTTGGGCTGCAGAGGCTGCGTGAGAGACTGCTGGCTGTTCAGGAGAGACACACGCAACGCAGGGAGACTTTTCTACAAACACAAACACACACATGCATGCACACAAACACAGAGTTAGTCCCAAAGTAAACATTTAGATGGTCATCCATAAACAATATATATGTAAAGCATGTAGCATTTAATGCAGCAAATGTGATAAACATCCACTAATGTAACCCTGATATTACGTGAGTCGATTCCAATTCAGAATCAACTGCTGAGTTGTATTTCAAATACTCCAATTTGAGTATTTACCCACTGTAGATATCAAATCCAATATATCACAAGCTCATTGGAACCCGTGTATCTGTGCGTAATGGGTTAGGGTTAGTTTCTCATCACCATTTGTCTAGATTCCTGAGGTGGTAATGCAGCCATTTTTCAGTAATTCAACAGACTGGAGCCAATTTTTCTGTCTATTTATACTGTTTCTGCACATTTAAGGCAAGACACTACAGGCAAAACCATTGTTTTTCATTCACCCTAACTCTAACATTGAGGCTATTTTGCTTCTATAACATGTTTTCTTTCAAAAAGAAATCATCCAAAATACAAATGTAAGTGTTACTTTGTCTATTTGTGTCTACAGATCTCAATTAAAGCTGCAAGCAGCATTGACGGGCCCAAGCCATCAGTGCAAAAGCCACCCATTTACAGTAATGCATTTACAGTAACCCTCTGGCAGTCTGGATTTAAGGGTTACAGCAATGAAAGAGTTACACTACAAGATCAAGACACACACACACACACACACAGGGAGAGAACAATATATAAAACTTTGGTAGCACTTTACAATGCTGGTTTCATTTGTTAACTAACTATATTAGTTAAAAATGAACATTAATTAAATAGCATTTATTAATGTTAATTAATATTAATTTCAAAATGTATTAAACCATTATTAAAATGTAAAGTTGTATCTTTTATTTTATTTGTTTTTACTTTTACATTAGTTTATGCACTGTGAATGAACATGAACATAAATATTTGTATTAACTCACATTAAAAAGATTAATAAATGCTGTAAAAATATATTGTTCGTTGTTAGTTCATATTAGTCAATGCATTAACTAATGTTAACCAAAAAGACCTTATTGTAAATTATTACCAACACTTTTCATGATCTATAACCATTTAAAAATATATATTCTAATGATCTATAAGCATTTGTGAAATAATTATAGAAAACTATATTGCCAGTAAAGGGTTTGTGCTACCTGAATCATTCACAATAATAAAAGCATCTCATGTGTTTCATTTCAATTCAATTTCCAGTGTGTGAACTGTCATTTTGTTCCTCATAGAGGCCGAACAGTCCGACAAAGATCATTAACCTCAGTAATCAAAGACATCTCGCTGAGATCCCAGGCCCCGTGAGGACACCGCGGGCTGCCGATGGCTATTTCTGGAGGATTTTGACGTAAGCAAACTAACATTGCATGACAGCGCGGCTGCATTGGCGTGTCAGTTCGGACCGGGCGGGATGTGACACGTATTGTGCCTGGCTGGACACACCTGCTGGCTACTGACCGCAAGGAACGAGAGGAAGGGGACTCGCGTGTGTTAACGTACCTTCAGGAAAGGGACCAGGTACGGCTGCGGAGACGACTTCAGCTCGGACTGTAGGCGGCTGGTGAACTCCTCCGGATCGATCTTCGCATCCTGAGAGCAGCGACAGCAGATGATCAGATGGATTTGAACGTGTACAGTGGAACAAAACATGCAAACTACTAACATTATGCTAGTTCTACCGTTCCTCTTGGTATTAGACTGTTCAATGAATGTTATGTGGATGCTTAGGGTCCTTTTTGCAGTTGCACGTGTATGTTTCAAAACTTTTTATGTTTATGTGCGTGTGTGAATGGATGTATATTTTGTTTATGTATGGACAGACGTATATGTATATATATATATATATGTGCAAATGTATACCTTTTATTATTTTTTGGAGTAGTATTATTGAATATGTTTTGAAAATGTTATTTTTACGTTTTTGTATTTTATGTTTTGAGTGTTTTGAGTGTACTTCCTGCTATAATTCAATCTCAGTATTGCTAAGCAAGCATAAAATTAAATAAACTTCAAACAAACTTCAACTACAGGAAGAGGAGATGATTAGTGCAGGAGGAAAATGAATTAACCTGTGATCTTACATGAGGCAAATTTCATTTTCAAAACACAGCCCTGCAGATTTCTGACGATTTGCAAAAGAGGACTAATATTAGCTGGTTTGATGATGCAGAGTTTAAAAATATCAATAAAAGCTTTTCTTAAGATTTTTTTCCCCCCACAAATTAAGAATTATATATGTACCAGCTTTAATACACTTATCAAAACAACAGAATAATGACAAAAGTTTCGACAAAAAATATAACAAATGTATCATTTAACTTACAATCTACGAAGGAATAGAAAAATGTGTTCCAACATGTTAATGTCAAAGAAAATTGTATACTTTTTTTCCCACAAAATCTGTAATTTTCTGTCTCTGTTTGGATGCAGTAAAACACCTGTCAGAAAACAGAAAACATCTGGCTCATGTTTGCATTTTCTTCTGTCACCGGCCATAATTTATTTATTTTATTTTATGTATTTATTTAGTCATTTATCAGACGCTTTTATCCAAAGTGACTTACAAATGAGGACAACAGAAGCAATCAATTGTAGTATTAAAACAACTAAAACAGATCCACAACTAAAAGCTAAAACTTTATAAATATTACCTATACACATTTTAAAAATAAAAAGATTCATTAAAAATGACAAATGCATACAACAAAATTTCAAAACTTAACATATAAATGAAAAACTAAAAATAAAGCTAAAAACAATTCAAAATATTAAAGAACAAAAGGTATAAGAGTATAATAATGATTCTAACATAACACTAAGCCAAACACCAAAAAAACAACTACATATGTGTGTGTGTACAACCACACACACATACATATATACTGTATATGACATACACATTTATAAATTCAATATATATATTATTTCATTTCCATTTAGTTTGTTGAAGTATTAAAATAACTCAAATTAAATCAAACTAAAAACTTAATAAAAGACCTATACAGACATAATGTAACTTCTAAAATTAAAATTAAATTCTGACTTTGAAATCAGAATTAGGCATAAAATAATGTCATGTGTCTGAAAATGGTCTTAGAATTGATCAAATGGTTGTAATCTGTCTGGATTCAGATATGAATCATGTGTTTGTGTTGTTTTTCTATTACGATAATACAAGACTCCTTCGTGAATGTCTGTAAAAGCAAAAATGATACAAAAAGCACCATATTTTGTGAGAATGTGTGACGTTTAGAGCAAATCAGACACAATTTTTGAAATCAGCACTACAAAATTACTGATAAACAAGTATTGGATTTCATTAAGCACATATGATGCAGGCCAGTGTAATATTCCGGATGTAAAATGAGGCCTTTCACGATGACATATAAAGCAAAAAATGAACGCTAATGATTTATGAATTCAGATGTTTCTGGAGCAGAAGCGCCACACGTACCAGTAAATCCTGCACCAGCGCTTTCACGTTTCGAGACGTCTCTGGGGAAGGGGAATTATGGGACGCCAACTTGATCAACGTCGCCAAGAAGTTCTTGCACTTCTTCACGTTCTCCTGCATCTCCTGATGAGAGAGTGAGATGCTTCGTTAGTTTTAAGGACATGTGGAATCAGACCTCAGTGATGACACATCACAGGCCAAGCTGAAGCGTGTGTCTTGATTTGGACGGCTGCTCGTGTTAGTAAACAGTTTATCCGGTTCAGACTCACACAGACGCGCTCTGTTGTGCTTTTGTTGCCATAATCAGCGATCGAGCCTCACGGGTAAATAAAGTATTTTAATGAAATCTACTAAATTCCATTTAAATGCTACAAAGCTGTCCATCATTTGAGGTTAGAGAACGTGTCAATCAAAAGTCTTTTTTAAGGCAGATGGCATGCTACGCTCACACGGGCTGATCAGCTCCATGATGTCTACAATGAACTCAAATACTATTAATAAACTGGTGATTCTCATGCACACAAAATCAAAAGAAAATTAAGCCTATTTTTATATTTTATGCATTGCAATATTATTAATTAAACAATTAAACACAGTTATGGATCAAGATGTTTTACTTTAGTTTTTTTTTTTATTCATATTCTTAATTGATAGTATAAATTAGTATAAATTAAAGGCAGAACAACGAAGACTATCATGACATATAAATAACTTAAAATTTTAATAATATAGCATTGTGTTTTTATAACATTATGAATAAGTAAGAAGTAATGAAATGCAATTTTTTTGCAGTAAAATTTTGAGAATATGGAAGGAAAATGTCATGAATTCTCATAGAAATAAAGTCACACAATTTACTCTTTATGCAAAACTTGTTTTATTATTATTTTTTTATTTTTTATTTAGGGGATAAACATGACCCATACATGTTCTTGACATGTTTGTGAGATTCACCTGGTAATGCACTAGAAAATGCTACAAATTATTTCTATTTCAAATAAAAGCTGTTATTTTTGCTCTATTCATCAAAGAATCCTAAAAATAAAATGTATCACAGTTTCCACAGAAACATGAAGCAGCACAACTGTTTTCATTGATAATAATCAGAAATGTTTCTTGAGCAGCAAATCAGCATATTATACTGATTTCTGAAGATCATGTGACACTGAAGACTGGAGGAATGATGCTGAAAATACAGCTGCGCATCACAGAAATGAATTACATTTTACAATATATTGACATAGAAAACAGTTAATTTAAATAGTAATAACATTTCACATTTTACTGTTATTTTTGATCAACTAAATGCAGCTTTGTTGAGCAGCTTTCAAAAACATTTAAAAAATCATACCAACCCCAAACTTTTGTATGGTAGTGTATGTGAACATGCATGTCTATGTTTGCATGCAGATGTTATGCCCAGATGTCTATAGACTGGCACTGCCGCATGTGTGTTTGTTTGTCTATGCATGAACGTGCTGGCAGCTGTGTGTGTGTGTGTGTGTGTGTGTGTGTGTGTGTGTGTGTGTGTGTGTGGTTCGGATGGAGCTTAACCAAGTCCTGACAGTTAACCAGGGAGGCTTGAGGGGTCCAACAGTCACTCACTTGAGCTGAGAAAAAGAATAGATAAAGAGAGAGAGAGAAACTTGCAGGCTTCGATACAGGAGGGCATACAGACCTGGGAGACAAGCGAAGCTCCGGGGGCTGGGGCGGCTGCGCTCTGCGGGGCCAGTGGCATCTGAGTGAGGGGCCCCTGGGGGCCCAAGGCTGGCTGGACCTGCTGGGGAGCTGTCACTGCCACGGCGGCTGCCATGGGGGCCTTCTAGAGGAGGAAGGAGCAGAGACACGGAGATAAACACAAGCTGACGTCTGCCTGCCAGCAAGGCCACAGAGAACAGGAGAGACGACCACAGCGCGCCCTGTCACATCGCGTGTCCCGAGAGAGCGGGGGACGACAGGAGCCAAGAGAGAAAGAGAGAGAGAGAGAGATGGAGGAGGAAGAACTCAGAGCACCTGACAACTCACAGTTCGCTTGGTTTGCTCCTGAGGCGCTCGCTCTCCATCTCTTACAGCCATGCTGAGTTTTTACTGTCTGTTCTTTGTCTTTATGTAAGAAATCTAATAAAACACAACTTTATAGATAAGCACAAGAGTGCAGGAGTAGATTTAAAAGCACAACACTCCAAACACATTAATTTCAATCAGATTACAATGCAGATAGTTCTGGTTTTGGTTGTTGATTAGTCCATGCAGTGCTCACACAAATATTGACCGGACTAGATCTATTACCGCAACATTTTGTACTTTTTGACCAAAATATTTCTGGTGCTTTTGCTGTAATGATAAAGCTGCTTATTTTCAAACTTTTATATTTACAGAAACTAGCAGTGTCAATATATTTAAATAATTAAATAAAATAATAATAAATCATTAAAATAATAATAAATCATTAAAATAATCAAACAACATAATTCCAGAAATTATTTTCTGGACTATTTTTTGCAACTATTTTTTATGATTTTTTTATATTTTTTTATATTCCTGCCAAATAAAATATTTTAGAGCTTTACATAACTAGAAAAATGTGTGTGAAAAATGTGTGTGTGTGTGTATATATATACACACACACACACACACACACACACACACACACACACACACACATAGTTTTTGTTATTGTTTTGAGTTAGATTTTCTGTTTTCACTTTCATTTTAGTTAAAGGGGTCATATGACGCAATCTCATGTTTTCCTTTGTCTCTGGAGTGTTAGAAGCTGTTCGTGCATATATAAGATCCGTAAAGTCGCAAAGATTACAGTCTCAAACCCAAAGAGATATTCTTTATAAAAGTTAAGACTCATCCACACCTTCCTAAAACACCTCTTTCAAACAATCCCCCAAAAATCGACGTCACTGTATGGAAAGATCTGCATAACACCGCCCAAATGTATACATAACTTTCATTCTCGCTGTAGTATTGTTGCCACCGCCGCCATGTCGTGGAGACGCTGTGTGTTTCCAAATATGGTAAGGGGTAACATTTCCGTCACACGCTTGAGGTATTCGGCCAATCACAACGCACTGGATAGCTGGCCAATCACAGCACACCTCGCTTTTCAGACCGATGAGCTTTGTAAAAATCGACACGTTTCAGAAAGGCGGGGCATAGAGGAGAAACAATAATGTACAGTATGTGGAAAATAATGTGGGGTTTTTTTAACCTTAAACCGGCATAAACACATTTCATTACACCAAATACACAACATAATGTTCTTTTTAGCAGCATCATATGACCCCTTTAAAGTTTTTTTTTATTTTTAATTTAAAATTATTAAAATAATTTAATAATTTAACTTATTAGTTTTATTTTATTTAGTTTTAGTTATTTTAGTACTTTTTACTATTTTGGTAAATGTAAAAAGTTTCTGGCTGAAATAAAATAAGTTTAATTGTTTTATATTTTATTTTATTTCAGTTAAACGTTTATTTTATTTCAAGTAATTAAATCCATTTTTTTTAGCTTTAGTTAACGATAATAACCCTGAATCACACTTATAAAAAAAATTCCTTCATATATTCAGGTTTTCCAAGACCGTGTGAATCCTGGCTCTTAGATAAAATGATGCTTATTGAGGGAACCAATTAAAAAAATGTCAGTTTATATGTTGATTTTCAGTTTATTTTAAAGCTTTTTTCTCTTATTTTATTTTTATATATATATATATATATTTTTTTTTTACGTCTGTTTTTAGGTTTGCTCTGGCTCTTTTTTTTAACGCCTCTACGTTAGCAGGTCAACGTAGAGGCCAGCGTACAGACAGAGAACCTGGAAGTCGCTTGCAGGAAGTGTCACGGAGGAGAAGAAAAAGTTGAATAAAGTCGATATTTTGTTTTCTTTGCGCACAAAAAGTGTTCTCGTCGCTTCATAAAATTCAGATTGAACCACTGATGGCAGATGGACTATTCTGACGATGTCTTTCATACTTTTCTGGACCTTGTCAGTGTAAGTTACTTGGCAGTCAATGGGATCGTCACGAGCCTCCCGGTTTTTATCCAAAATATCTTAAATTGTGTTCCGAAGACGAACGAAGCTTTAACGGGTTTGGAACGACATGGGGGTAAGTGATCAATGACAAAATGTTCATTTTGGGGTGGAGTAACCCTTTAAATCTTAATTTCAAAATTGCTATAATACACAGCCTTGAGTGACTGAATATTAAATTCTCCTCTGAAGCTCTATGGTCATATACAGCTGACATTTCTATCATCTTAAAGCTTACATAAACATAAAACAACTGATGCAGATGAGTGGGAAACTGAGAGAGAGAGAGGGTGGGACAGGGCAGATGCTCACAGCGGGGCCGGCTGCGGTGCTGGTCTGGGCCGAAGCGCTCGGTGAACTAAACTGGACCAGTTTAGTTTGAGCCGCAGGAGCGGGACGAATCGCCTGAGTGCTAACAGGAGACTGAGAGCGAGAGAAAGAGAAAAGCAAGAAAGGAGGGAGGAAACAGAGAAGATTGAGAGTAGCATCACAGAGGAAAGGACGAGTCACAGGATCTGAAAACCAGTTGTGTTTCTAAGATCCCAGTCTGAAACTATATATGTGCACTTCTGATGAAGAACTAGTCACTGGATGAGTAACTGCATTGAAAGAGTTTTGTCAGTGACACACACGCTCATTTCTTCAGTGTTGTGTGCGTTCACTAAGGCTGCTGGGCAATTAGAGAAACATTATGAGTTCAAACTCATTCAGATTAATTAATAGCATTTATGGCATATTGTTAATTATCACAGAAAAAAAACTGGTTTGTTTTTCAGTTCATATAAAACTCATGTTTGTAGTAATGGACATCTATGGGCTAAGACATTCAGATGTGCAGCTTCAAAACTTCACTTAAGCTGTAAAGTGCATAAATCATCCACACAACTGATGCACTTTCAATTCAGTGAAAATTGAACTGAATAGGCCACAACACACAACTTAACCGGAAATGAAATGAAATAATAAATAAATAACTGAATAAGTAACACATTCAATGCATTCTGGGAAATGAAGTGTCCAGAAATCTATCAATCTACTTGTAAAAGGCCTATAAAGCCTTCCAACATGGTTTTCTTTGAATTTCAGTCCATTTTAATTCTATTTCCTGTTTGCTAATTGGAAACACACATGTTGAATTATTATTTTACAATTGACACACACTTAAGTAATATAGATTCAAAATATATTCTAAATATAGCCTATAAAATATATACTGTAAAATAAAATATGCAAAATATATTCGTCAATTTGAACTGAATAGGCCACAACACACAGGAAGCTTAACCGGAAATGAAATGAAATAATAAATAAATAACTGAATAAGTAACACATTCAATGCATTCTGGGAAATGAAGTGTCCAGAAATCTATCAATCTACTTGTAAAAGGCCTATAAAGCCTTCCAACATGGTTTTCTTTGAATTTCAGTCCATTTTAATTCTATTTCCTGTTTGCTAATTGGAAACACACATGTTGAATTATTATTTTACAATTGACACACACTTAAGTAATATAGATTCAAAATATATTCTAAATATAGCCTATAAAATATATACTGTAAAATAAAATATGCAAAATATATTCGTCAATATTTAAATATAAGATGTCTGATGAAGGCCTATAGTTGGCCAAAACATCACAGTTTTTAAAGAAATGAGTGTTGAACTAAAAAAAAAATGTTTGCACTTTTTGTATTGAATCTTCTTTACAGTTGGTGCATTTTATTTTTACCGAATTGTAATATAAAATTATTTCTTATTTCTAAAATATTCAAAATATGCTAAATAATTCTTAAATATATATAATAATTCAAATTGCTTGTGATTTTTGGGGTGACTTACGACCTAGGGAGTATATAAATATATATATATATATATACACTGTATCTCTTATATATATATATATATATATAAATATTTACATATAAAGTTAGTTATATATATATAATATAGATTATCATATTTATAAATTGTATATATAAATTATTTCTTATATCTAAAATATTCAAAATATGCTAAATAAACATTAAATGTCTTATATAAAATAATGTCTTGTTTTTAAATAATTCAAAATATGCTAAATAATTCTTAAATATACAAAAAAAAATTATTTCTTGTATAAAGTAACTACATTTCGAAAATATTCAAAATATGCAACTATTATATGCAATATATAATCATTTTCAATTCTTGTGATTTTCAGGTGGATTCTGACCTGCTGTTCCTGACAGGAATCATCCTTGTACTGCAGAGCCTGATATGATTGTGTCTAGAGGGGGACAGACGGGTGAGCATCCCTCCGCTGGGGGGCAACGCGGAATGTGAGGAGCAATAATCACGTGAGCGGGAGCAGAGCCCTGGACTCAGAGAGACACGCCGTTCAACAGCACGCACTCTCTCCTCACAGATGCTCGTCTCTGGGCCCCTGCAGAGAGAGCGGAGCCCGAGGGCCCCTGAGACGCGGAAGAGCTCGGGGGCCGCACACATGCACACGTATGACGGCGACACCACAGAACGAGTCTCTCGCTCACACTGAAAGTTGAGTTCACGTTTACAGCGATCAGGCAGTTGGAGGATAAATGATTAAACACATTCGGAGGGAAAGAGGAACATCTTCCGCCACAGAGAACCGGAGAATGACTGACAGCAGGATGAAGAGAGACGCCTGGGAATATAAACCCTCACCTCACAAACGCAACGCTGATGTCCTGAACAGAGTTTACCAGGGAAACACAATATACAGCTACTGCTGCTGATACTTTATTGTGAATTATTGCACAATTACTACAATAAAACTGTGGCAACAAGTATTAGTCATGCACCACAACCTAATGGTTAATACCAAATGACTGAAAGGACTTTACTGCTATAATAACAACTAATTATGATACCTTATGATATTCTGAATAAGTTTTACATTTTAAAACTATATAGTGTGTCTAGCTCTAGAGGCACAGCATCAAACATAGGCCTATAGCAATTTTGATTTTAATTTTAAGGTTGCACAAAAAAAAGGCTGTCCATTTTTTCTGCATTGGCTTGTTTCTTAATCTAGCTTTCTGACAAACCTGCAATTGTGTACTACAAATATTACTGGCTCTGTGACTAATTAATTGCCTTTGATCCTTTACTGTAAGTTGCTTTGAACAAAAGCATCAGCTAAATGCAACGCAAATATAAATGTAAAAACATACTAATCTGCTAAACTTCAGACATTAAATGTTTTGCAATTTGCAATGCTTTAAAAATGTTTGATTTATTAACACCAGTGTTGGGTTAAAACGTTGAGCCACTAATAAATGCGAGCTTCTGGCGCCATCTGGTGGCACTAAGTGAACATTACACTCTCACACACTAGACCTCCATTAAACCACTGTGATATTATCATAAGTTATAAGCATTGGTAACTTATTAGTAAAATATCTTTTCTTTGCATAATTTGAAAAAAATACATAAAATAATATAAAAAAGGCAAATGTGATGGTTGCTGCCTACTTGTGGCCATACACAGTAAACTATAATTCTCATATTAAAAAATAAGCAATAACAAAAACTTATCCTCAAATAAATTAATACCCACAAATATATTAAATTCTATATAAAATAATTATAATGTTCAATAGTTTATATGCTCTTATTAAGACTTATTCAAATTTAGTTTGGTAAGTATATGAAAACTGTAAAAACCCTGGCATTAAACCAAGAGGGACATTTTTAATGGCAGGAATATTCTGAACATGGATATTAATATGTGAACAGAAAAACAACAGAGACCAGCTAACTGTATTTTTACTCACGTTTTGAAACCACTGTGAAGAATGCATTTGATACAAACTGTTAAGTGTTTAATTTACACAGACAGCACTGAAGAAAGAGGCTTATTTTCGCTGTCACTGAAGAGCTGATGTCAGCACTGACTAAAGCACACCGCTAGATGTCAGCAGTGAACCTCTGCCCTCAATACTGCTGACTGTTCATCTGACAAAACTCTGAAGAGAAAAAACTATAGTTTACAAGGTTTACCAGTGTACAGATGGTCAACATGAAAATTATTTCTGTGCACTGATGATTTAAATTTTGCAAAAATATGCACAAGAAAATAGTGACCGTCAAGTTTCTGAATTAATATCTCTTTTATTGACAAATGGGTTTCAAAACGGTGCAGACGTCTTCCATCAAATGCATGTTTGACAGGAAACACTCAGTTTGATCTCTGCTGTGTTCACGGGGTTAAGATTTTTTTATTGCTTTTATAATTTCCATGCATTTGGATTACACCACTTTAACATAAACTAATAAACTTTATGTGATGCATATTTGTAACAATAAAGAGATCTGATTTCTGCACTTCATGGTATTGTTTATTACTAACTATTTGCATCTTTTTGGTTTTATTTAAACAATGATATGTTGAAAATGCATTTATTCAAATAGCTTAGAATAAGCATAAATCTGTTCATTGGGAAAACAATTACATTTAACAAGAAGCAATTCAATTTAACAATAAAAATGTATTATTTTACAATATAATACTGTAAATAAAATAATGGATTCATGAAAATAAATAGCGTATCTTATTATTAAAAATTTTTTTAAATACTTTTTATTGTTTTATTGTGTATTTTTTATTTTATTTCTTATGTATTCTAATTATTTTGATTATCTTCAAGCACTTTTATGTAAAGAACAATGCATTATGTATGAAATGTGCTATTTTAATACATTTTCCTTTAGCACGCTTTATGTAATCGACCCAGCTAAGCTGCACTGAAGACATTCAGAGTGTTGTTTAGGTGTTTTAAACAGAGCAGTTTGTTCTTATAAAACAAAACCATGGACACATTTAACAGCAGATCACTGATTACACACATAATTAAACTCAGACAGCTGTCGCCATCAAATCTGAAGTTAGTTTGAAATAATGATCAGATTTGACTGGTTTTATAACTAGTGCTTAAACACATTCAGTCTGAGAGTGAGAGGGCAACAGCTGAATCTGTCTAAAGCTATTTTTACTGAAAGAAAGTGCAAGTTAACTGTAGACTGATGAGGAATCATTCTTCATCATTCAAATCTAAAGTAAATAAAAATGATTTCTCTTTGCTAGACTTGAGACTGTCATCTGTGAGCAGTGTGAAAGTCATTTGTAAGATATCAAGTCACTTTATGATCTACTTTCTGCTCATTATTGACCGTTTCTGCATCACGATGACCACCGAACTCATCAGTCATCATCCAAATGCAGCGATGCAAAGCTCATCTACACGAATTATCATTTCAACTCCAGATGCTTTTACTCATTTTGGCTGGTTTTAGGTTCAGATCTCATCCAAACTTTCACCATTCAGCACCTTCAGCAAAAAAAACACCTGTATGTTTAAACTAAAGTTACTGATGTTACATTAGAGGATTCAGATCATGTGTTTGTTCAGGCATATGGATCAAATACGGAACAAGCTATATTAAGTTCAAACGTATGAGATTGAAACAAACTGGATTTATTGATGATAAATATTTAAACCTAGTTATTGTGTATTTAAAACACATTCAGTTTATTAGTACTATTACAGAAATCTGACCCGTTTCATTCATGTATGACTGACAAATATGCATCACATTAAGCTGTGTGATCAAAAATGATGGACAATTCATATGCAATTCAAATACACAAATCTTAAATGTAGTTCTAAAGATTTCTGTATGATTTGTAGTATACAGATCAGTGTTTCTAAAAGTCAAATGTTTCATGAAATTGAGTTCTGCTCCATCAAATCATATCAGGTAAGTGTCTACTAGTGCGAATAACCGTGAATTACACAGCATCTGTGCACAGGTTGTTATTATTATCATATCAAATTACCTGCGTTTCATCTTTACTGGGACTCTGCAGAAGCGTCACTTCAGGAGGGAGTTTAAAGATCACAATATGAATATGATCACTGTTGTGTGTCTTTATTTGTGACCCTGGACCACAAAACCATAAGGGTCGATTATGAATAAATAAGCTTTCCATTGACGTATGGTTTGTTAGGATAGGACAATATTTGGCTGAGATACAACTATTTGAAAATCTGGAATCTGAGGGTGCAAAAAAATCTAAATATTGAGAAAATCATCTTTAAAGTTGTCCAAATGAAGTTCTTAGCAATGCATATTACTAATCAAAAATTAAGTTTTGATATATTTACGGTAGAAAATGTACAAAATATCTTCATGGAACATGATCTTTACTTAATATCCTAATGATTTTTGGCATAAAAGAAAAATCAATAATTTTGACCCATACAATGTATTTTTGGCTATTGCTACAAATATCCCCCAGCGACTTAAGACTCCAGGGTCACATTTCATCTCTGAGTGATGAAGATTTCACAGAATAAAACTTTTTGATAGCAGTAACCAAAGTGGCCGTCTCACTGTGTTTACTGCACAGATGATTTGATTACGATTATTAGTGAAATCATAATTAGTTTAAATGTGAGAGACCTCTGGTGACCCCTAGTTGGGGTCATGACCAGGGTTATTATAGTTTACTAAAACAAAAAAACATATATTTTTAAAACTTATTTTATTTCAGCTATTGCTAAGGCATCATTTGCTTTCAGTTTAACTTGATGTACTAAAACAACTAAAAGTAAAACTTCAATAAAATGAATAAAAACTATACATACATATTAAAAAAACTAATGCAGTTGCAAAACCATACAAATAAACTACTAAAACTTGAACTACAACTAAAATGAAAATATCAAAATAAAAACTATGATGCTCAAATAACTAGCTAGACGTGTCCTTGAGAAACTCTAGAATCACACACTGCACCACACCATCAGATCATCCTGATACTTTCCTTTCAGCAAAAGTACATTTGTAAATATATAAAAGAGAGCGATTTCGAATGTATGATCTCGACTTTCAATCTTAGGGAAAATAACTTTTCAATCAGGAAAAGCAAGCAAACGGATCTTTAATTTGCAGAGGAGTGTGTTCAATCTCAGCAGATATTTTTCAGTTATATCAGTGACACGGAAACATTTCGCAATATCGTCTTTGCAAAAACAATAAAAAAGGTTTGATGAAATGCATCCGGTCTGACTTCAAACTGCTTGATGTCATTCGAGTTTTACAGCGGGAGTTTTGAGAGCAACTTGGTTCTTAAGTTTCAGAGAGAAACCTCATCTGTGCGTCAGATCGCTGTGGCTCTAGAGCATTATGGGCTGTACCTGTGGGGTCGTGACCCTGAACGTGGCCACGCTGGTGGGTGTGGAGGGCCGCGGCGAGATGCTGTTCTGGGCCTGAGCTTGAGCCAGAGCCTGCTGAGGAACCATCACCAGCTGACCCATCTCTGTCCGGACCAGCACCATACCTCAAACACACACAGCACAACACACACGGGTTATTCACCTCTGACCTCTGAAAAATATAACAAAGCATCACAAAACCGTGCTTGAAACATAAAAACTTACAATCAACAACTGAAGCCTTTGGATTCTTCTGAAAGCAAAATTGAATAATTCAGATTCTAAGTCATTCTTATATGGTTTTTTGTTCTTGCATATGTCTGTCTGGTGTCTTTACGTGAATGCATTATGATAAAAAATACATGAAAAAATTAATTTTATAAAAAATTCTAAATTGTAATAAATGTTTTTTTTGTTTTATTTCTTATGTATTCTAATTATTTTCTGATTATCTTTAAATACTTTTATATAAATGTATCATGTATGATATACAGCGCATGCTTCATGTAAACGACCTGCACTAAAGACATTCAAATTAGGATGCTTAGGTGTTTTAAACAGAGCTGTTTGTTTTTGTAAAACACTGACCCGTTTAACTGCAGATCATTACACACACAATTAAACTCAGACAGCTTTCACCGTTAAAAACCATATTAGTTTGAAATAATGATCAGATTTGACTGGTTTTATAACTAGTGCTTAAACACATTCAGTCTGAGAGTGAGAGGGCAACAGCTGAATCTGTCTAAAGCTATTTTTACTGAAAGAAAGTGCAAGTTAACTGTAGACTGATGAGGAATCATTCTTCATCATTCAAATCTAAAGTAAATAAAAATGATTTCTCTTTGCTAGACTTGAGACTGTCATCTGTGAGCAGTGTGAAAGTCATTTGTAAGATATCAAGTCACTTTATGATCTACTTTCTGCTCATTATTGACCGTTTCTGCATCACGATGACCACCGAACTCATCAGTCATCATCCAAATGCAGCGATGCAAAGCTCATCTACACGAATTATCATTTCAACTCCAGATGCTTTTACTCATTTTGGCTGGTTTTAGGTTCAGATCTCATCCAAACTTTCACCATTCAGCACCTTCAGCAAAAAAAACACCTGTATGTTTAAACTAAAGTTACTGATAAAGATCTTCAGATCAGTGTGTTTGGGTTCTTTAAAGCATCGGATCATCAATGCTGCAGCTCCAGATTTGATCACCTCACACAAGTAATTACTTACATCATCATCATCTGGTGTGAGGTTTGTTTACATATACTGAAAATGCATACATAACTCATAGAGAAGAAAGTATCTGGAGACTTGAGCAACACGTTAAAATGTTTGAGTGCCATTATATACAAAATATTGTATTACATAACAAAATGTCAAAGCAAGCATATGTCTGTCTGATATAGAAGTATGGATTTCCCTAGAAAATAATGAAAATAATGAGATGAAAACTAGCATTTGAGTAAATGATGTGAAATATTTTAAGCATCATCTATTTAAAAACATATTTGCTCATTCTTTTTTTTACATGCAGATTAAAACTTATTATTATTATTATTTTTCTATGCTTATGTATCTGTTATGACTCTTTTATGATTGAGAGAGAGCACAAACACACTTCTCAAGTACAACATATGAAAAAAAAAAAGTTTGAAATGTAGAAACAGACACCTGCAGCACTTTATCGCCGATCAAGACACTGAATGACATTCACATATTTAAGTCACTTAAGTGTCTAAATACTTTTTGAGGCCACTAAATATGTTTGTATTTATTTAACCATTTGATATTTGGCAAATCAAGTTTTTAAAGTCTTTCAAAAGTTCAACTTAAAGGGGAAAACACACTTTTTTGTCCCTAATATAACCAAAATGTTTAAGTGTTTATACATTTAGACACAGTTGACAGAATTTATGTTTCTTGTGAACAAAATTGATGCTAAATGCTTCTGTTTAAATGCATGAAAGCAGTCTCGTAGTCAAATATAGGAAATTATGCCTGCATATGAGTTTCATTTGGACTTTTTAAAGGATCAATTAAAGCAGATAGAGAAGAAAGAGCATCAACAAGTGCTCTTAAAAGCATAGCATGATGAAGTTGGTTGACTGATGTGCAGAATGACAAGCAAGAAGCTCAAATATGAGAGATTTCATTTACGTCATGTTCTGCTCGCTTCTTCATTCCCAGAGTTCCAGCTGAGTTATTTCAGAGTTTGCATCACTTTGCTGTTATTCTAACAAGTGGAAGAGTCAGAGGAGACTAAGTAGTGCACATCAAACACTAGTAAGTCATAAGTACCTGGTGGGATGGTGAATCCGGGCGGCAGCTGTATAGTAGTTTGCTGTTGCGGTGGTCTGACAATCAGCTGCGGCGTTACGACCCTCTGCTGCGCAGGCGGCTGCGGCTGGGTCTGCGCAGGTCTGATGCCCGCAGCCGCGCTGACCGTGGGTTTGACAGGCGCTGCAGTGGCCGAGGTCGCCGCTGGCTTCGCGTTGTTGTCGGCGGGTGTTTTGCTGTGGTTGATCCGCGCGCCCTGCTGGACCAACGCGGACACCGACGTGCCGTTACCATTCTGCGCGATGCTGGCGATGATGTGACGCGGGAGTCTGTGCAGCGCGATGGTGGGCGTCCCGCGGTCCAGCGAGATCGCCTGCGGGTTACTGGACACGGTGAAAGTCGTGCTGGAGGTGCTGGGTGCTGATGCTGATGCTGCGTCGCCTCCGTTGCCGTTGAGACTGTGGGATGCTGCGGAGCGCAGCGTGCGCGACTTCCCCAGGTGTTTCTTGCGGGTGTCCCTCGGGCTCTCACCTTTGTTGCCCGGTGCAGGAGCGTCGGATGCTGCTGCTGCCGCTGCTGTAGTGATGATGATGATGCTGCCATGCGACTTCAGAGGGCTCTCCTTCTCCAGAGCTTTGGCGTGCTTGTCCATGCTGGCGTCTTTCATGTCAGAATCCGGGTTGCGCGCCGCTTTCCGCGCGTTCTGCTGCTGCTGCTGCTGCTGCGCTTGTTGTTGTGGTTCTGATGGAGAGTCTACAGGAGCAGGCAGCTGCGCTGTTCCTCCTGTCTGCTGCTGCTGCTGCTGCTGCTGCTTCGCGCTGCTATTGCGCGCGGCGGGCGGCTCGCTCTGGCCCACCAGCTGAGACTCCAGCGAGCCCACCAGATCGCTCACAGCTTTCTCGTCCACCTCGGAGAAGAGCATGTCTTCCAGAGGGTCGGAGGCGCCCGCCATGTTCGCTCTCTGTGTGTGATGGGCTGTCTCTGCTGGTGCGCGTCCACGAGCGCGAGTGCGCAGTCGTGTTACTATGGCATTGTGGGAATGGATGTGACGTCAGAGGGCCAAAACCAAACAGTTGTCACCCCGTTACACCTCAAGGCGGCCGAGGATACTACACGCGTTTGGAGGGAAGGGAGAAACATAAATAGATAGATAGATAGATAGATAGATAGATAGATAGATAGATAGATAGA
>NW_015505361.1:1230406-1275789 GCF_001515645.1 Sinocyclocheilus grahami
CGCTCTCTCTCTCTCTCTCTCTCTCACACACACACACACACACACACACACACACACACACACAGAAGAGAATTATGTTGTAGCCCTGGCTAAATATTCCCTCTGTATATGCAAATATGTGACCACAAAACCAGCCTTAAGTGTCAATTTTGTCAAATTGAGATTTTTACACCATCTGAAAGCTGAATAAATACGCACATGATAATAATAATAACAATAAAACACATCTCTTCCGTCTTTATCTGACTCTCTAACTCTAGCACTCTCTATTCTAATTCTATTCTTTAAAAGAACATGTCCCTTTTAGACTTGCACTCTATTCATTTACTAACTGCTTGTTTTCTTTAAAAACAACAACAAAGCTAGCTTCTCTACTCTTTTTGTATTCTATCTATTTGTTTTCTTTTTATTTATTATAAAATTAACAAAAAGAGAAAAAAGGCCTCTAACACTAGCTTGCTCTATTCTTTTTCTATTCTATCTGTTGTCTTTTTATTTATTGTATAATTAAAAAAAAAACCTGAGATTTGTTATAGCACTTGTGTATCATTGCTGTTTTATTGATTCTTATTGCTTCCGTTGTCTTCATGTGTAAGTCGCTTTGGATAAAAGCGTCTGCTAATTGACTAAATGTATGGTTTGTTAGGATAGGACAATATTTGGCTGAGATACAACTATTTGAAAATCTGGAATCTGAGGGTGCAAAAAAATCTAAATATTGAGAAAATCATCTTTAAAGTTGTCCAAATGAAGTTCTTAGCAATGCATATTAGCATATTACAATTAAGTTTTTATATATTTACGGTTGGAAATGTACAAAATATCTTCATGGAACATGATCTTTACTTAATATCCTAATGATTTTTGGCATAAAAGAAAAATCAATAATTTTGACCCACACAATGTATTGTTGGCTATTGCTACAAATATCCCCCAGCGACTTAACACTGCTTTTGTGCTGCAGGCTCACATATGTTTACACACAAATGCACTTACCTAATTTACTTTAGATCTGGCCTAAATCAAATACAGATATAAAGTAAACAAACTTACACCTAGAGAAAAACATGGAGTGGTGAGGATAATAACTAACATTGCTTGTTTTGTGAATTTGAACATTTTCCCGTCTCGTTTTCTCCTCTAGTGAAGTCCTTTGGCACTGAAGATCGTCCCACGGACAGACCGATCCCTCCTCGGGATGACGTCTTTGAGTACATTATATTCAGAGGAAGTGACATCAAAGACCTGACGGTGTGCGAGCCTCCCAAACCCACCTGCAACCTTCCTCAGGATCCCGCCATCGTGCAGGTGGGCTTCACACGTTCAGGTGTATCTGCAGAACAGAAGGCAGAGTGAATATTGACCCGTGTCGTTCTTGTGTTTGTGCGCAGTCCTCTCTGGCATCCACCGCCGGCCCCACGGCTCCTTCCTTCCAGTCGTATGCCCCGTTCAGTCGGGCCCCGTACAGCCAGTTCAGCTCCAGCCCGCTGGTACCCCAGCCGTTCGGAGCGGCGGTCACGGGTGGTGAGTTCACACTCGCTCTCGTAGCTTCCAGCATTGGAGAGGGTGCTTTGAAGAGAATACACAAACAAACAAAATTAATTTTCTGAATTTTTGCCAAATATCAAACTAATCTTTGATGTGCTTTAAGGCAAGACGCTACAGGCAAAACCATGCACAAGTAAATTTTGAGCTATTATGCTTCCGTAACATGGAGAGAATCATTAGAAATACACATTCAAGTGTTAGTTTTATTGCACTTTATCTATTTGCATCTGCACCAAAATGTCAATATTGCGGGACTCAGTTGATGGTGCAACATGTGCTTTTGGTCTGCCCGATATTTAATGTCATGAGACAAAGGTTATTATCAGGACAAACTCTTAAGGACTTGTTTTATAAGATGAACCCAGAAAAACTTTTAAATTTAAAGAATCTTTTATAGAATTTGATGTACGTAACTTTGTTTTATAATTGCTTTATTTAATATTTGTATTGTGTACCACTGTATTGTTTTCTAATGTGTAATCTTTGTTTGCCATGAAATGGCCTGTGAGGCTGATGTGGCAATAAACTTAAATTAAATCAAAATTCAATTAAATTACTGTTAATATCATTAAAGGCTATTCTTTCAAAACAAGGCTGTTCTTTTCTCCACATCAGCAGCACTTGTATAAAGCAAACTTCAGAGTTTTGCTCCTCTCTATATTCTGAAGGTTTTTACAGAGGGGTTTGTTCACAAATAATTTGCTGTCCACATAACATTTTATTTAAAAAAAATATGCTTAATATATATGCTTAATTGCTTTTTTCCCTGATTTATGTAGTGATACAATCCAAAATTCCCTCTGTAAAAACATTTAATACATCAGCAAAATCAAACATGTTCAACCTGGCTTTATCCAATGTTCAGTTTTTTGTCTGGAAATGTATGCAATTTGGTGCATATTTAATTAAATAATGCCTCATTTGCATATTTAAACATGACATTAAAACAATTGTAATACAAAACAATGAATGTATTTAATCAACGGGGGAAGTATGGGGATATCTATTAGCCTTATTAATGTTCTGTTAAGTTTTATTATTTTTTACTGTCCTCACCTGTGGTGTCTTGCCTTGTTCTTATATTTTGAACTGTCCTGTTCTTGCCATTGAAGTGGCCTTTGCTGCTGATGTGGCATAGAAAAGAGTGCAAGTTAAGAGGATAGCTGGCCATTTTTGGATAAATACTGTTAGATAGACAGACAGAATATTCACAAGTACATATCAAATTGCACATATTGAATGAATGTGCACATAATATGTGCCAAGAACCAGAAAAAATAGTTGACCCTTCTCGAGTCCTGCCTTAAAAAATGTACTTCTGTTGCCATCGGCTACATTATTAGATGAGATATTGCTCTTTTCAATCCTTTGCCAGTCATTTTGCAAGTCATGTGTGTTTGAATGATCTTAAATGGAAATTTTCTGCAAATTCAGTAACACTTAACCTGGAGAGGATGCACAAAACCTTTTTTTCCTATATGTTTAAATAAATATTGAGAAGGGTAAATTGAGTGAGCATTGGTTAAGCAAGTGATCTTAAAGCATGTTTGGCTGTTACGTAAGCTTCATATGAGGGTTAAAGCCCACACTTCCTCCCCTCACAGGAAGCAGCTCAGGTCCTGCGTTCGGTAGCGAGGCGAGCACTACTGCCCCTCTGTCCCAGAGCTCTGCTCTTCCCCCGCACTCTCGCTCGCTGAGTGCTACCAAACCCAAAGGTAACCCGAGAACCGATGCTAACGTGTGAAGAATGGCTTTAGTGTGTTCGTCTTTTGGCCGTGATTATGCAGGATCACAGCATGTGTCTGAGTCGAGTGCCGTTCTTCTCTTGTCTGTTAGTAGCTTAGTTAGTAACTTTGAAGTTTGTCTTTGAAGACAACATGAAATCAAAAAAATAAATGCTGGTCTTTGTTTTCATTGCATTGCAAGAACTTTGCCTATCCTTGAAATATCTTTTGTGTTGATCTTTTTATTTATTATAAAATTAACAAAAAGAGAAAAAAGGCCTCTAACACTAGCTTGCTCTATTCTTTTTCTATTCTATCTGTTGTCTTTTTATTTATTGTATAATTAAAAAAAAAACCTGAGATTTGTTATAGCACTTGTGTATCATTGCTGTTTTATTGATTCTTATTGCTTCCGTTGTCTTCATGTGTAAGTCGCTTTGGATAAAAGCGTCTGCTAATTGACTAAATGTATGGTTTGTTAGGATAGGACAATGTTTGGCTGAGATACAACTATTTGAAAATCTGGAATCTGAGGGTGCAAAAAAATCTAAATATTGAGAAAATCATCTTTAAAGTTGTCCAAATGAAGTTCTTAGCAATGCATATTACTAATCAAAAATTAAGTTTTTATATATTTACGGTTGGAAATGTACAAAATATCTTCATGGAACATGATCTTTACTTAATATCCTAATGATTTTTGGCATAAAAGAAAAATCAATAATTTTGACCCACACAATGTATTGTTGGCTATTGCTACAAATATCCCCCAGCGACTTAACACTGCTTTTGTGCTGCAGGCTCACATATGTTTACACACAAATGCACTTACCTAATTTACTTTAGATCTGGCCTAAATCAAATACAGATATAAAGTAAACAAACTTACACCTAGAGAAAAACATGGAGTGGTGAGGATAATAACTAACATTGCTTGTTTTGTGAATTTGAACATTTTCCCGTCTCGTTTTCTCCTCTAGTGAAGTCCTTTGGCACTGAAGATCGTCCCACGGACAGACCGATCCCTCCTCGGGATGACGTCTTTGAGTACATTATATTCAGAGGAAGTGACATCAAAGACCTGACGGTGTGCGAGCCTCCCAAACCCACCTGCAACCTTCCTCAGGATCCCGCCATCGTGCAGGTGGGCTTCACACGTTCAGGTGTATCTGCAGAACAGAAGGCAGAGTGAATATTGACCCGTGTCGTTCTTGTGTTTGTGCGCAGTCCTCTCTGGCATCCACCGCCGGCCCCACGGCTCCTTCCTTCCAGTCGTATGCCCCGTTCAGTCGGGCCCCGTACAGCCAGTTCAGCTCCAGCCCGCTGGTACCCCAGCCGTTCGGAGCGGCGGGCACGGGGGGGGAGTTCACACTCGCTCTCGTAGCTTCCAGCATTGGAGAGGGTGCTTTGAAGAGAATACACAAACAAACAAAATTAATTTTCCGAATTTTTGCCAAATATCAAACTAATCTTTGATGTGCTTTAAGGCAAGACGCTACAGGCAAAACCATGCACAAGTAAATTTTGAGCTATTATGCTTCCGTAACATGGAGAGAATCATTAGAAATACACATTCAAGTGTTAGTTTTATTGCACTTTATCTATTTGCATCTGCACCAAAATGTCAATATTGCGGGACTCAGTTGATGGTGCAACATGTGCTTTTGGTCTGCCCGATATTTAATGTCATGAGACAAAGGTTATTATCAGGACAAACTCTTAAGGACTTGTTTTATAAGATGAACCCAGAAAAACTTTTAAATTTAAAGAATCTTTTATAGAATTTGATGTACGTAACTTTGTTTTATAATTGCTTTATTTAATATTTGTATTGTGTACCACTGTATTGTTTTCTAATGTGTAATCTTTGTTTGCCATGAAATGGCCTGTGAACACACAAATGCACTTACCTAATTTACTTTAGATCTGGCCTAAATCAAATACAGATATAAAGTAAACAAACTTACACCTAGAGAAAAACATGGAGTGGTGAGGATAATAACTAACATTGCTTGTTTTGTGAATTTGAACATTTTCCCGTCTCGTTTTCTCCTCTAGTGAAGTCCTTTGGCACTGAAGATCGTCCCACGGACAGACCGATCCCTCCTCGGGATGACGTCTTTGAGTACATTATATTCAGAGGAAGTGACATCAAAGACCTGACGGTGTGCGAGCCTCCCAAACCCACCTGCAACCTTCCTCAGGATCCCGCCATCGTGCAGGTGGGCTTCACACGTTCAGGTGTATCTGCAGAACAGAAGGCAGAGTGAATATTGACCCGTGTCGTTCTTGTGTTTGTGCGCAGTCCTCTCTGGCATCCACCGCCGGCCCCACGGCTCCTTCCTTCCAGTCGTATGCCCCGTTCAGTCGGGCCCCGTACAGCCAGTTCAGCTCCAGCCCGCTGGTACCCCAGCCGTTCGGAGCGGCGGTCACGGGTGGTGAGTTCACACTCGCTCTCGTAGCTTCCAGCATTGGAGAGGGTGCTTTGAAGAGAATACACAAACAAACAAAATTAATTTTCCGAATTTTTGCCAAATATCAAACTAATCTTTGATGTGCTTTAAGGCAAGACGCTACAGGCAAAACCATGCACAAGTAAATTTTGAGCTATTATGCTTCCGTAACATGGAGAGAATCATTAGAAATACACATTCAAGTGTTAGTTTTATTGCACTTTATCTATTTGCATCTGCACCAAAATGTCAATATTGCGGGACTCAGTTGATGGTGCAACATGTGCTTTTGGTCTGCCCGATATTTAATGTCATGAGACAAAGGTTATTATCAGGACAAACTCTTAAGGACTTGTTTTATAAGATGAACCCAGAAAAACTTTTAAATTTAAAGAATCTTTTATAGAATTTGATGTACGTAACTTTGTTTTATAATTGCTTTATTTAATATTTGTATTGTGTACCACTGTATTGTTTTCTAATGTGTAATCTTTGTTTGCCATGAAATGGCCTGTGAGGCTGATGTGGCAATAAACTTAAATTAAATCAAAATTCAATTAAATTACTGTTAATATCATTAAAGGCTATTCTTTCAAAACAAGGCTGTTCTTTTCTCCACATCAGCAGCACTTGTATAAAGCAAACTTCAGAGTTTTGCTCCTCTCTATATTCTGAAGGTTTTTACAGAGGGGTTTGTTCACAAATAATTTGCTGTCCACATAACATTTTATTTAAAAAAAATATGCTTAATATATATGCTTAATTGCTTTTTTCCCTGATTTATGTAGTGATACAATCCAAAATTCCCTCTGTAAAAACATTTAATACATCAGCAAAATCAAACATGTTCAACCTGGCTTTATCCAATGTTCAGTTTTTTGTCTGGAAATGTATGCAATTTGGTGCATATTTAATTAAATAATTCCTCATTTGCATATTTAAACATGACATTAAAACAATTGTAATACAAAACAATGAATGTATTTAATCAACGGGGGAAGTATGGGGATATCTATTAGCCTTATTAAT
This sequence comes from Sinocyclocheilus grahami, assembly GCF_001515645.1. NCBI lineage: Eukaryota > Metazoa > Chordata > Actinopteri > Cypriniformes > Cyprinidae > Sinocyclocheilus > Sinocyclocheilus grahami. The sequence continues at coordinate 1,237,161 of NW_015505361.1, forward strand.
GTTCTGTTAAGTTTTATTATTTTTTACTGTCCTCACCTGTGGTGTCTTGCCTTGTTCTTATATTTTGAACTGTCCTGTTCTTGCCATTGAAGTGGCCTTTGCTGCTGATGTGGCATAGAAAAGAGTGCAAGTTAAGAGGATAGCTGGCCATTTTTGGATAAATACTGTTAGATAGACAGACAGAATATTCACAAGTACATATCAAATTGCACATATTGAATGAATGTGCACATAATATGTGCCAAGAACCAGAAAAAATAGTTGACCCTTCTCGAGTCCTGCCTTAAAAAATGTACTTCTGTTGCCATCGGCTACATTATTAGATGAGATATTGCTCTTTTCAATCCTTTGCCAGTCATTTTGCAAGTCATGTGTGTTTGAATGATCTTAAATGGAAATTTTCTGCAAATTCAGTAACACTTAACCTGGAGAGGATGCACAAAACCTTTTTTTCCTATATGTTTAAATAAATATTGAGAAGGGTAAATTGAGTGAGCATTGGTTAAGCAAGTGATCTTAAAGCATGTTTGGCTGTTACGTAAGCTTCATATGAGGGTTAAAGCCCACACTTCCTCCCCTCACAGGAAGCAGCTCAGGTCCTGCGTTCGGTAGCGAGGCGAGCACTACTGCCCCTCTGTCCCAGAGCTCTGCTCTTCCCCCGCACTCTCGCTCGCTGAGTGCTACCAAACCCAAAGGTAACCCGAGAACCGATGCTAACGTGTGAAGAATGGCTTTAGTGTGTTCGTCTTTTGGCCGTGATTATGCAGGATCACAGCATGTGTCTGAGTCGAGTGCCGTTCTTCTCTTGTCTGTTAGTAGCTTAGTTAGTAACTTTGAAGTTTGTCTTTGAAGACAACATGAAATCAAAAAAATAAATGCTGGTCTTTGTTTTCATTGCATTGCAAGAACTTTGCCTATCCTTGAAATATCTTTTGTGTTGATGTAAGCAATGCAAGACAAATAATATAGTATTATTGACTATAGTAATCATAACCCAATATACACAATCCAATCAGCTCTGAATGGACGAAAGTCCTGTTTCTGCAATGCACATTACAGAAGTTAAATGCATTACAAATGGTGGTTATTTCATGTTGTCTTAAAGGAATAGTTCAGCCAAAAATGAAAATTTTCTGAAAATGTCCTCACCCTCAGATCATTCAAGATGTAGATGTTGAGTTTGTTCCTCCATCAGGTTTGGAGAAATGTAGCATTGCATCAGTGTCTCAGCAATGGATGCTCTGCAGTGAATGGGTGCCGTCAGAATGAGAGTCCAAACATCTGATAAAAACATCACAGTAATCCATTTTTGTTTCCGGCTAAAATGCCTCTATCTGTACTACTTTCTCGTCTGAATCAGGAGAGAAATATGCACAGACCAAGCACCCTTTACAAGCCAAAACAGTCCAAAACAAATATGTGGGTGGATTTTGATGTGAGAGGACAACGGGGGATGGACTTTTTTCACTGGATTATGGACTATTGTATTTCGGCATTGATGCATTTCTTACATCTTGCAGAGGATCCATTAGCGAGCATCTGAGTACATTTTCAGCAAATTAAAAACTAATGGATGAGCTTCAACTGATGTTTACCGAGTTAAATTATACAAAGCTGCTCTGACATCACTTAACCATTGTCGTGGTGTTTTTGTGAGTCTGAATTGCGTCCTCTCTTTCAGGTCGTTCCAGCCCATCTCTGGAGCCCTTGAGGAAGACCCCGACCCTGGAGCATGCGGTCCAGACGGCCCCGGTCGCTCCCCCTGCAGCTGCTACCAGTACGATGAGTCAGAGGGGCCCGGGAACGGTCCGACCCGCTCTTAGCAGCCAGAAATCTGCTGAAAACCAGGAACAGAAAGGTGAGAATCAGGGCATTGGAAAACATACAGCTGAAGAAGTGAGTTTTTCCACCTGCAGCCATTAATTGTGATATCTGTTGTTCAGCTACAGCGTCTGATGTTCAGAGGGTTCCTCGGCCAGAATCGGACTCAAACAGGCCTGATAACAAAGACCCAAACAAACGGCAGTCTGGTGGTGGTGAGTCACTTTAGAATGCCTGTCCTGCATTGACACATGTGACCCTGGTCCAGAAAACCAGTCATAAAGTGAAGTGGAGATAAATAAGCTTTCCATTGATGTATGGTTTGTTAGGATAGGACAATATTTGGCTGAGGTACAACTATTTGAATATCTGGAATCTGAGGGTGCAAAAAAATCTAAATATTGAGAAAATCATCTTTAAAGTTGTCCAAATTAAGTTCTTAGCAATGCATATTACTAATCGAAATTTAAGTTTTGATATATTTACAGTAGGAAATTTACATAATATCTTCATGGAACATAAACTTTACTTAATATCCTAATGATTTTTGGCAAAAAAGTAAAATGGATAATTTTGACCCATACAATGTATTGTTGGCTATTGCTACAAATATACCCCAGCGACTTAACACTGCTTTTGTGCTCCAGGGTCACATATACATTATCACGATCAGGACCATAAGCTGCATTTGTGATAACGGTTGTTTCTCTCTCCAGGTGGTGCTCCTCCAGTGAGAAAGGGGCGGGGCAGTGGTGGCGGAGGCGGCGGTCAGCGTGGGCGGGGCAGGTTTAATGGGCGTAGAGATGGACCAATGAAATTTGAGAAAGACTTTGACTTTGAGAGTGCCAACGCCCAGTTCAATAAGGAGGAAATCGACCGCGAGTTCCAAAACAAACTCAAGATTAAAGGTACTGTGTGGGAAAACTGTATTACTATGCTACGTCAACACAAACCAACAGATAAATATGTATCGTTAAGTTTAATTTTTAATGTCAGTTATATAATGTCACTCTGTGCTGCAGATGAGAAGAGTGAGAAAACGGAGAAGACTCTGAATGGGGAGGAGAAGACCGATTCAGGTGTGGAGACCCAGAACAGTGAAGGCAACGCTGATGAGGAGGATCCACTGGGACCCAACTGTTACTATGACAAATCCAAGTCCTTCTTCGACAACATCTCCTGTGACGACTCCAGGTGAGATCTCGTTAATCTGCGCTAATGTTTTTGACAGAAATTGCAAAATTGACAGAATTTGAAAGCTATGACCTACCAAGTAACAATGGACAGTTTTATTTACACATCATCTGAAAACAGCATAGGCTAAAAGATTGATCTTGGGATTTGAGAATTAATATTGGTTCATTAAAATGATCGATCAAAATCGGGTGATCGGTATCTTCATCCCAGCCCTAATGTCCATTAACAGCGTGTTCTCAGGTGTGACAATATTCAGCAATAGGCTTTTCGAACAGTAGTAGGCTATACAGTAATGCTACAATTGACACATTACCTTGCTACACTGTTCAAGTCTCAGAACGTCTCACCCAGTTCAAACAGGGTGTAAATGCTTTTGAGTGATTGAGTCATTCTTCTTTAAGTGTACTAATTTGTTGTGGTAAAGTTTAGAAGTAACTGTGAATGAATCATCTAATAGGCATACACTCTTCTGTCTTTTCTAGAAAGGAGAAATCAGGAGGTGCTTTTGGAAGGTGCAGTGTTTTTTCTTATATGTAAATGTTTTGCCATGCTAATGTGTTTATGAAGCTACACTTGTAAATTCTAGTCTGAATCATATTCAAGTAATTCAGATGGTGTCGTGCAGGATTATTTCTTAAAATAGAAATACGAGTAATTGTAAGTGGGATTTCTTAAAATGATTTTAAAAGTAACCAGTTATTACAAACAATTTTAAAAAATGTTTAAATTAATTGGTCACAAAGTATTGAAAACCTGGGGCCTGTTTCATAAAACAAGTTTACCAAATAAGCCAGGTTTATTTCAGTTAGTCTGACTTATTGTCAGTTGATTTGGTACAAAAGTCGTCAGACTAACTGAAATAAGCCTGGCTTATTTGTTAAACTTGTTTTATGGAACAGGCCCCTGATCAAATGATATAACCAAAGCAACAAAAATAGCACTTTGTGTTTTCCGGTTGCATTTTAGCCTACTACAAATTTTGTCACACATTCATACAGTGAAACCTTTCATTGCAAATTTGTCTATGGCTTCTTATGGAACGATTTTCCGGACAATTTTCAAATAGAATAGCAAATTGTGTTTTCAATTGCGTTTTCACTTCTTATAAAAGCAAGCTGGGTTTTTTAATCAGACTCCAAATGTAGCTCACTCCAGGATTAATGTCACAAAAACATGTTGCAGATTAGGCAGGTATCCCGTCAAAGGTGGATTTTTGGGATTGAATCTTGCACAACAACAGTTGTGAGTTGACACGCTGTTGATTTGCTTTCTGATGTGTTTTTCGTTCATTTTCCTCTCAGGGAACGGAGGCAGACCTGGGCGGAGGAGAGGAGGATGAACGCCGAGACGTTCGGTATTCCTCTGCGTCACAATCGTGGACGTGGAGGTTTCCGGGGCAGAGGTGGCGGCATGGGCTTCCGTGGCGGTCGCGGGCGAGCGGCTAGCAGGGGCTCGTTCATGCCCTCCCGCGGGGGCGGCAGCGGATTCAGGGGCGGGTTTAGAGGCGGCAGAGGAGGACGAGAGTTCTCTGACTTTGAGTACAGGGTTAGTACTTCCCCTCTTACCTCAGTATTGGACCAATGGACCCGTTTAACATTTCTCAGAAGCAGTCTTGATAGTCGGGTTCTTTGGTGGTGAACGGAAACTACAGTACATCATTTTTGCATTCCCATTTACTCCAATAGCGAAAACTCACAGTAGCGGTTTTATGACTTTTCAGATAAGGAAAAAAAAGATTGAGAGAGTGATTACTTTAGTCAGACGTGAGTTGTTATATTAGAAAAACTCACGCAGCAGCATTAACTAGTTTTCTGTAATATAATGCAAAGGAAATTATAATGTACATTGAATGTACATTTAAAGGGGACACAACACACACAGTTAATCTTGAGCACCTATAAAGTAGTACTGCATCCTTCATATCTCCAAAGAGTCTTTAGTTTTATCATATTTACAAAAGAAAGATACAGCTTTACGATTCTCTCTGGAAACAGCCGAGCTCCTGGAGGCGTGTCGTGGGCGGAGCTAAAGAGTCACGAGCACTTGAGCGCCGATTGCCAACAAAACACAGATATTTGATGTCGTTTCACTGACCGGGATCTTTTATAGCTGGGACCGCTCCATCTTTCAGTATCGAACGATGTGCAAATCCAGCGCTGAACTGGGCCTATTTGGGAAGCTGAACAAAGTTATCTTTCCCTTACAACCAAAAACACACTTCTTTTCCCGAGCGAGTCCCGTGCAGCGCTGTCGAATGAAACACGCTTGTTGATGGGCGCAATCTTGCTCTCGCTGTGGGGTGCGTTTCCCAAAAGCAACTATGTTGAAACACACCTCTGGTCAACCTTCATGACGTAATGAAGAGACATGCTCGAAAAAAAACTTTCTAAAACTTGTACGAACCCGGAAGAAGTATATTTGGCTCAGAAATACATCCAAATCATTTTTTTGAAAATTTGGCCATGTTTAGCATGAAAATCCAACTCGTTAACTAACTGTAAATAACTCAACACGCATGAAATAACATTAGACCCCCCCCCCGTTTATAAAAAAATTATAAAGTAATATTACTACTAACTGTGGAAACGCATCGTCACAATCTGTGAAAACTGAAAAGGGTCCATCTCAAATATTAGGGATGCGCGATGTATTGTACTTTATTGTTACTAAAACTATTAAAAATCATTTTTGGTAATTGAAATAAAATTGATTAGATGAGAAAACTTGCACTGGTTTATTTAAGGTAGTTGCCAAGGCAACATTTCTAAATACTAAAACTAAACGCTATATATATATATATTGAAAAAATTAATGTTTATATATGTAATATGTATATAAAAGCTCATAAAATTGCTAAAAATGAAAACCACAATAAAAGCTGATTAAAATATTTAGGGATGCACGATATATCGGCCACCATATCGGTATCGGCCGATAAATGCTAATTTTTTCTGTTATCGGTATCGTATTGATAATTACTAAGAGAGTACATAAACAACGCTAAAATAACACTGGCGTTGGTACTATATTGTTATCAGACGATTTGGCATTTTGTCTTATTTGTCTGATATTAGAATATTGAACTTTCTCCCAAATTAAACTCTTTCTACAACAATGAAAAAATAAGAGTCAAATGATTGAAATGTCTCTAAATTCAAATGCCTTTTTAATGTTCATCTTTTCTTTTGTGTCTGTGTTTGACGTTTGTTTCAGAAGGAGAATAAAGTGGCGGCGTAGTCCAACCTGAAGACCAGATCGTCCGAACAGCCAAGACTCTCCGATCATCTCGTCTAGATTAACGCTTTGGTTTTGACTCCTGACTAACGGGAACTGCCTCTCTCTGTTTAACACCAGCGCAGGCGACGCCTGCCTTCAGCTGGACACGCAGCTTTGAGTTGATTTTCTCCTTTCTTCCTTTTTTAGAAAAAGAAAAAAAAAACATTTGCTGTTTTTTGGAACCGTTTGATCTGCATTCGATTCGTTCGGAGGGGAGAATTTGTGCACGAAATGCCGTAACACTTCCGTGGAATGATGATGATGATGATTATTATTATTTGGTGTTTTTTCATCAACCTTTAGTTCCTTTCGTAATAAACAGAGGAAGGTATTTAGGCGTACAGAACCCTGCTGATACTGTGAGCACTCCTCAGTCAATAGCTTTATTATGCCATGTTTTTTGGATCTGTTCTCTAATATCTTTTGAAGCACCAAAACCCGTTCTAGAGGCCACTGCGGGGTTTGAGTCCGAGCTCTGCCCCCCAAACTAAACAAACGGCCCGCTGGTTTAGCGCTCATCCGTAGGTGCTTTCGCTTCATTTAATAGTTTCACATAGTTTGTACTAATACTTGTCATTAGTTTATTTCAGACCTAAAATATCAGTTTTTGTGGATAATGTGGTCAAGCCTCAGCTTCACTGTCTAGCAGTAGGTCATAAAACACCCTGGTTTATGATTGAATGTATTGATGAATTCAACTCTTGTTTTTGTCCTGAAGCCCTCGCTCTGCAAAATGTATTTTGATATTTGAGTGCCAGTTGTTCTTGCCTTTTGATGTCAATTATGTACATTTCTAAGAGGGCTTTTTGATATAAACTCGACACAAACCCCAAACGACGAGCCCCATCACTGTTTAACGCCAAGATCTTCTGGAAAGATCCTGAAACCCTTTAAGAACCAGATTACATGTGTTGAAATTGTGTTCATGTGCACTTTAAAGACGAACGACGCCTGTGTAGCGCGTCACATGATGTGGAGGCTAAATTTGATGTCATTTCATAATGCTCGTATACCAGAAATTGACTTGGTTGAATTGTGGAAGGAGTTTGTTTTTTGTTTTTTACAATTTCCAGTATTTCAGTATAGATTCAAAATGGCCAATGCATCGTGTAGCTCTTAAAAAATCTTTTGGCGCCACGTTTGATGCTCCGTCTAAACGGGAGGCGAGTTTCACCTGAATTAAGTGTCTAGAACGAGTCCAAGAAGCCCTCTATTGTGAATAGTTCTGTTCCCTGTTTGATCCGCTTGTATGTTAACGTGTTTCAGGTACCAGCTGTCTATTGCTCTGTTACTGGAGTGAAGTTTGATCCCGTCTCTCCTTTGAACGTCACTGAAGCACTAGTTCCTGCACTGTTAGATGGGAGTTCATTCTTTTTTTGGTGTGCTTCATATTTTTAATTTGTGTTTCAAAGACTGAATTACGGATAACATTTGGAGGAGAAGGTGCTCTCTCTCTCTCTCTCTCTCAGCTGGTTCTGCATTATTTTTCCTCTGAGTTTGTCTGGTCTATTCATAGTTTTCAACTCTACTTTTATTAGCTCAACCGCTCCCTTTAAAAAGCACTACGAATTGCAACACGCAGGCAGCTAGTGAACCGCAGTCTGAGCGATCAGTCAGACCAGGGCATGATGGGAAGCCTCTGAGCGAGTGCTGAGAAGCTGAATTTGGACTGGAGTGAGATGTGAAGTGAATCCTCAGGCCTGATGCCGCCGTGAAGTCTGGCGTGAGATGTTAAACTGGACAGACGTGCAGAGTGTGTCGATGTGATCTTTGTGGTCAGAGCTCTGGAGGAATTTGATTGGCAATTTTATGATTTGTTATGTTTTCTGAATTGGAGCAGTTGTACATGGTGTGCTCTTAGAGGGCTTCAAACGGGGCAAACTGAGGTTTTTATTCAAGAAGAGAAATAAATAGTTGTTCAGTATTCTCTCTCTGTGTGTGTGTGTCCTTGTTTTTTGTCAATAAACATTTATGCAAAAAAGAATTATGTGCCATTAATATTAGTGAAGCCATTAGCTAACATGAACTAATATATTGTGTACAGCAGTTATTTATATATTTTTAACTGAGTACAGACTAGCATTTTATCTTTCACAAAAGGAATTAACATTTTTCATTTTGCTTTCAGATTTAAGAATATTTACTTTATTGGTCTTTTTTTTATAACTTCCTCACAGTGTTAAAAAAGACCACAGTGCATTAAAATTAACATCTTTTGACTTTAAAAATGCATTGCTAAATGTTGAAAGCAACAAAAAATGCAGATTATTAACGCTGTAGAATTGTTCATGCTATCCAATGCAGTGTAAGTGTTGCCAATAAACATGTTTTAAATGTAGTTTCTAGGATTTTTTTTAAATTCTGTTGGGAATATAAAAAAGTATATTAAGAAAATTAATTCTTAGTTCTTAAGAAATAAATGGAGAAAAGTCAATGCAACATGTGAAAGCTAAAACGTTATTCTTTTCGTTCATAATTCTTTATTCTGTACTCGAAACATGACTGTAGGTTAAAATATCACTGCAGTTATGTTATAGCTGCTTTTTATATTAAAATATATATATATCAATTAAAGTGATCAACAGCAATGGATTTCTTGATTGCAGAAGTTCTGAGGGGTCAGATTAAAACCCTTTAACTGTCACCGTTTGGCGCTCTTTCTGTTGTTGTCTTTTTTCTCTATCAAATATTTTAGTAATCGTCATAAATCATACATCATTTGAAAGCTTAGAAGCCCAAGATTCATCCTGTGCAAACCATTTCGGAATCAGACATTGCGATACCATGGAAATGGTACTTTAAAATCTTTTGGCGGTCTCCTCCCCCTTAGCGGGCGGCGTCAAGTGTCGTGTTACAAAATGAATTACAGTCTTTTAAAATCAAACCTTTTTATAATCTTGGCAAAAAACATATGATTGGAAAGGCCTGAGTCTCAGGATTCCATATTTGGTGGATATTTTGAGATAGAAGTAATATTGACAGAGAAATCTAGACATTTGTGACAGAAAAATAAGTTTGGAAGGCACCCGGTGGCTGTTTGTGGTATAACGCCCTAAATAAAAATCTCACAGGAACCTGCATTTTTTTCATATCAACTTCAAATTTGGAACATAACTTATTTAGACATAAGGCTATAATTTTATACCAATTTTAGAGTAAAACCTGATATGTAAAATATTTATTATATATAAAATCAAATAAAATTTATATAGTGCATTTTCTTTAGAGTAAATTTAAACTACTATAACTTTTTGATACTTACATTTTTTTGCGATAATCTGCTGATTTTCTTCTTTAAAAAGAGACCAACCTTATGTCGGTATTCCACAGTGTTCATAAATTACAACAATTTAAGTTTGGGTAGTGCACTTTCATGCCTATTTTAAAAAACGGGGGGTGACAATTAAAGGGTTAAACATATGACTTTATTGATCTTTTAGGAGCTTTTTTATTTGTTTTTAGCCACATTTTAACAGCACTCTTATTAGATTATTTAAATTTAATAATGAGATATTTTAATATTTAATTTAAATAAATCTATGATACAATAATAATTTGAATTGACATAACATTCTGGTATTTTAGCATTTTACTTCTGTTACACTATTTAATAACTGGATTTAAATATTTGAATTAAATATCCTGTTTCAAAAACGATGCGATTTAGAAATATGTTGTCAGTTTACATCTTATAATTTTTATTCTGTTCTTTTTTAAAGATTAAATATTTAAATTAGGTTCTAAACTGTGCTTTGCTGGTTGAGAAACAGCTGTGTGAGTAAAAATACCTTACGTTACGTTACGTACAGTTGTGAACTTTTTCAGGAAGCGTAAAGCCGCCAGTGACCTGCAGGCGTCAGTAATGAGTCGCGTCGCTAAAACCTCCGAGCAGCAGAAGAAACGAGTCGATCTGATCTGATCTGATCTGATGGAGACACACAGTTGATCACGCAGTTAAATGCTGAAGTGCATCGATTTGTTGCTCAGGGTTCGGGTTTCTGAAGCGGCTTCTCGTCGGTGATTTGAGTTCTGAGTCTGTGAAATGTCTGTTGTTTTTGTTCCCAAACGGCAGCGCGGAAAAGCGCAAATCAACCAGGAGACAATTCAGAGAGTGAGTGAACATTTCACGGCTTCATACGGTCACGGACACACACACACACACACGCAGTGCGGTTGGTTACGAGAGAGAGAACCTATGTTAGTGAATGTTTGTGTGGGAAAGAACTATCTTCCTGCTCATCTGAACGCAGACCGAATCAATCGATCACAGAGCGCGTTCACTCACTGCTGACAGGGCTGCGTTTCCCAAAAGTATCACAAGAAAGCATTGAGACTACATATACGTTTTGAGTTATTTCACAATAAACTAATTGAAATTGTAGCATGCATGCATTGTGCAGTTACATTGATTTAAATTGAACGTTAAAGGGAGTTCATCCAAAAGTGAAAATTCTGTGATTGATTACTCACCCCTCGTGGCGTTCTTCGGAGCACAAATGAAGATGTTTGGGATGGAGTCTGAGAGCTCTGGTCCTCCACAGAAACACAGTCCATGTGACATCAGGGCTTCAACCTAATTTTACAAAGCTACGAGAATGCTTTTTGTGTGCAAAGAAAACAACAACAACAACAACATTTATTCAACAATTCTTCAGGTCCCTTAGGAAAATTAACCATGGTTTTAAAGGGGTCACATGATGTTGCTAAAAAGAACATTAGTTGGTGTAATGAAATGTTTATGTGGTTTAAGGTTCCAAAAACACATTTTCCACATACTGTACATTATTGTTTCTCCTCTACGCACCACCTTTCTGATTTTTACAAAGCTCATCGGTCTGAAAAGCGAGGTGTGCTGTGATTGGCCAGCTATCCAGTGCGTTGTGATTGGCCGAATTCCTCAAGCGTGTGACGGAAATGTTACGCCCCTCACCATACTGTTGTATTTCCTCAGCGACCAGCACAGATCAGCTCCAGGCATGACGAAGCGGATATCGTCCTCTTTTGGAAGACCAAACAAAGTAGTTTCGCTTTCACAACGAAACACACAGCGTCTTCACATCAGCTCTAGGCATGACGAAGCAGATATCGTCCTCTTTTGGAAGACCAAACAAAGTAGTTTCGCTTTCACAACGAAACACAGCGCCTTCACAACATGGCGGCGGCCGCAACAATACTACAGCGAGAATAAAAGTTACGCCTTCTTTCTTTGCGTGAACATTTGGGCGGCGTTATGCAAATCTTTCCACATAGTGAGGTAGACATGTGGGGGCGTGTTAGAACGAGCCGTTTTAGGTAGGCATGGCTGACTCTTAACTTTTATAAAGAATATCTCTTTGGATTTGAGACTTTAGTCTTTGCAACTTTACAGATCTTCTTTATGCACCAAGAGCTTGTAACACTCCAAAGAGAAAGGAAGAATTGAAATCGCATCATATGACCCCTTTAACATAGTTTAACTATAGTATTTGTAGGTTACCACTACAGGAAACATTTTAACCATGCGTAAACAAAAATATAGCCTAATTGGTTGCAATTAAGCCGTATTGAATGTTAAAATGTTTCAAATATAAAGTTAAGTGGGTATTATTATAAATAATTTCATAATTTAAAAGTTCAGTTTAGAAGTATCGTATTGATATCGACGATACTGGCCTTTAAAAGTATCGTTATCATATCGAAAACAAAATAAGTGGTATCGCCCATCTAGTTACGGGACGTCATACAGCGCGGTATACATTAAACACAAAATGCAAAACAAGAAATTAAGTGCAAGAGTATAGTTGTTTCCGTAATATATTACATAATGATATCTTTCTGCAAGAAGTTTAAATCACGTTTTAAATGGCATTAAAACCATGAGCTCATTAAGATTCAGCTACCATATTCACATATTAATACTTATTCATCTAATAATAGACAAATAACCTTAGCTAGTACACAGGTTTGGATATTTTAAAGCAACAGACTAGACCGTCGAGGCTTTGAAATGGTCATGAAGAACTACATGACATTGCTGTTTCTGATGCAAAAAAATCTATTAGAGTATTTTAATAGTTTGAAATGTTTCGTAAAGTTAGGCTACTAACTGTCTGACATTGTGTTTCCAGCTGCTGGATGAGAACGATCAGCTGGTGCGATGCATCGCCGAGTATCTGCAGAAGGGCCGAGCCGCCGAGTGTGTGCAGTACGTGAGTGTCACACGTGTGTGTTCTCTTCAGATGCTTTCGTGTGCTTCCTGAAGTATGTGCTTTATCATCTCCACAGATACCAGCAGATCCTGCACCGCAACATTGTGTATTTGGGAACCATAGCTGATGCCGGCACAGAGATCCAGCCGGAGACGCAGACCTCAGACGACACCGTCAGTTAGATTCCCTGTTAACATGTTATAATAAGTGTTCATGTACATTCGTATGAGTGAATATAGAATAAAGTCATTTCTGTGCCAAGAGTTGCACCTTACATAATTGGTGGAGATATATATATATATATAAAAAACAAGTCATTCCCTGTTACCAGTAGGTGGCGCAGTGATTATAACTGAATATTGGCATGTAGATGTCTTCAAGCCAGGACTTTGAGGCAGATTGGACATTGTATGCATGAGTTACAACAACTCCCTGTTTGATGGCATTAATAGCATGCTTCTAACATGTTTAGCGCACACTGGCATATTTTACTGTATGGCTAATAGTGCATCACAGTGTTAAAACATGTCACTTCCTGTTGCCAGCAGGTGGCGCTATGACTATAACTGAATCTTGACATGTCAATGTGTTCAGGCCAAGACTCTCATCAAACATGTTAAATTTCGGGCAGATTGGACACTGCATACCTGCATACTGTATTAATATGATGCTTTTCCATGTTTGTAGCATGTTGCTAGCCGTTTAACACTTGCTGAGACTTTTTAATATATTTCTAGAAGTCCATTATGGTGTTAAACATGTCCCTTACTGTTGCCAGCAGGTGGCGCTATGACTATAACTGAATATGGGCATGTTCGTCGAAGTACCAGGCCTGGAAATGGCAAAAACTGCACAAAAATCGTCTTTCTGTTGGGTTTTGTACCAAGAGACGTTTTTGTAGGTAATGGTGTGTTACATGTGTTTTCGTACATGTACGTAAAACGTAGCTTGAGGAGCACTCCGTTGAATGTGTACAGGTGGCGCTATCGAGCCATTTTGCCACAGCCACTTCTGAAACCCATATCAGATGTACATTTCCGCCAGTTCTGACGCGTGTGCAAAGTTTCGAGAGTTTTGGAGCATGTTTAGGCCCTCAAAAATGCAGCATCGGTGCTTGGGCCCTAACTACAATTTACAATACTAATATATATATATATATATATATATATTTTTTTTTTTCCATTTATAGTTTTTCTTTTTTACCACAGAATCGCGTTGGCTGAGAGGAAAAACACTCCAGATGTCCCCGTTGACGAACATTTTTATGTACATAATTTCATGTTTTTAGTTCAATGCTTTGTATAATAAATGTATAAAGCACAATAAACATGCACTTTTATAGAAGCAGCAGACATCCACAGAACATCTGTTTTTATCACTAATTATTTAGCCTTAATTTGATTATGCTTTTAGTTTCTAATAAAAGTGTACTTTAAGCTCCACTTAACATTTGACCATGTTTAAATTCTTTCTGCAGAAAATGCTAATGAGATTCCATCTGGATCGACATATATGTCATTAGAAAGTATTTACACCATGTTTCTGTTTTTTACAAGATTTTCTCTGCAATACAGTAATGAAAATTAGAATTACCAAACCCAACAACGAGGAGAAAATGCGAATGCTAAAAATTTATGCAAAAGAGTCAAAGATGAAATGATAGCAGATGTTGTTATATATTTATTTTTTGCATTGCTGGTACACTTGGAAATAATCAGTTGCCAGCTCTAGTGAACGATAAGCAACATAAGCCAAGCAGTCGCCCCTCATGTCTTCGGTCAGGGCAACATTTTTTTAAACTCCTTTTATTTTTTTGAAGCCACTAGTAAACCATTTTGACACAGCTGAGAAATGTTGAGCGTTACAGTCCAAGGTCATCGAAGATGTTTAATCTTTAAAAAAAAAAAAAATGCCGAAACAGTTTGGGAGGAAAACACGGACGAAGCAACGGACCTATATTTTGATTGTGCAAGCAGGTATGAGGGCCGATGCTCGGGTTTGAGCGGGAAGGTTTTGAAGCCTTTGCTCACGATCTTGTGCTGGGAAACCTGCTGCTGCTGCTGCTGCTGTTGTTGTTGTTGGGTGAACGGGAAGCCGGAGGAGATCCCGGAAGATGGAGGGCAGTCATTAGCCGTCGACCACACCGGAGACTGCAGCAATTGCATGGAATCGCCCCATTGGCTGGAGGGGATGGTCATCTGGTAGAGGGAAGAGCTGGGATTGGGCATGATGTTGGTGTGCGAGGAGTGCTGCCAGGGGGCTTTAGGGGGCCAGGTTTTCGTTTTGCTGTCCTGTAACACAAAGAACACAAGATATATTTACATTTAAATTCATGCATTTTATCTAAAGCAACTTTTATTGCATCCAAGGTACATCATTGGATGCAATGAATGTCCTGGGAATCAAACCCATGACCTGGAAATCGAACCCATGATCTTGCATCCTGGGAATCAAACCCATGACCTGGGAATCAAACTCATTATCTTGAATCCAGGTAATCAACCCCATGACCTGGGAATCTAACCCATGACCTTACATCACATGCTAATCGAACTTATGACCTTGCATCCTGGAAATTGAACCCATGACCTGGGAATCGAACCCATGATCTTGCATCCTGGCAATCGAACCCATGACCTGGGAATCAAACCCATGACCTTACATCAATGGAATCGAACCCATGATCTTGCATCCTGGGAATCAAACCCGTCACCTAGGAATCAAACCCATGATCTTGCATCCTGGGAATAAAACCCATGACCTGGGAATCGAACCCATAATCTTGCATTCTGAGAATCAAACCCATTACCTTGCATCCAGGGAATCAAACCGATGACCTGGGAATCTAACCCATGACCTTGCATCCAGGCAGGGGCGGACTTATCCAACAAGCGAGGTAAGCGGCCGCTTGGTGCCCCGGGGAATCAGGGGGCCCCATCTGATATTGCCGAAACATATTTGCAGCGTTGAACAATGTAGCAATCACAGACATATCTGTTAAACGCAATGACCAGAAGTGTCCAAGTTAGAATCCACGCACCGCTCAAAATGCTGCGTTTGTTGAGTTCTGCAAGCTCGGGAATCCTCTCATTATAACAAAGTGTAGATACGATGTAAATAAGAGATTAATTGTGCAGTGTAGAGAGTTTATTAACAGAACGTCATGAGATCGCAATGAACTGAAGTGAGTGACAGCTTTAGTGATTATATGAGGGAGCGCACTTTGTGCGCATTCTAGGCAGTATAATACTGTCTGACTGTCTCAGAACAGAGATATTCACCTCAGTAAGTATTGTGTTTCAATTCATAATTTTATGTGTCTTGATGTTTCAAAATTACTCTCTTTTGTGCTTTTCCTTGGTGCGCCGGCGCAAACTGCCACGCACTTGTATAAAATGCACAAATGCAATGACTGGAGATTTTCGCTTAATAATAGATTACATTTTTTATTTGTTTCTTGGCAAACCCTACCGTATGCCTTTAAGAACACTTGGAATATGGAATGAGTTGTATGGGATACTTTCATGTTTGTAAAAAGATTGAATAAGTTTACAATTCATTAAAGCTGCAGTCTGTAAGTTTTGCCTCTTGGTCGCCATCTCTGTTTGAAAACCTGGAATTGCAGTTACTTGCGGAATTATCTTTCTTGCGTGGGTTGTACTCTGGCGCGGCTCCAGCGTGGATGAATCTAATGTTTTGAGGAGTATGTGTGTGGCAGTCAGTCACCGCACCGGTGTGAATCCTATATCCTAATCACAGATTCTAGTCAACGTCTTGGAATATATGACCCAAATAAGACTTTTCACCATATATTGTCATCTGAACGTTTGTTTTGACCAACTGAGGAAAAAAGCATTACAATAAATCGCACTACCAATGGTGATTTAAACTAACGATCGATTATCTCATATCACATCAAACCGTGCAAATAATTTTTATTGTTATACTTTGTTCTCCCTTTGTTAATGTTAACAACATCAGCATTGCGTGACTATGAGTATAGTGTGTATTAGTGTGTAGATTTCAATTTCTGCACAGTCTAATCTCTAATTGTCATGCCATTCGAATTTCATATTAAGAAATTATTTTAAGCCAAAAAGAAAAGTATGCTCCCTTCGAACTGGTTGTCTTTAAAACACAAATCTTGTGTAATCCCAGGCTATATGTAATCAGAAGCACATTTAAAACTGAAATATAATTTAATTTCAATCACATGTGCTTCATAAACACAATCCTCTCTGGATTACAATCCGCCATCAAAATGATACATTTAATTACTCCCGCTGCTGTGAGAAAAGGCTATAAACGATCCGCCAGCTGCAGGATCCTCACATGCGATAGCCTACTAGCCGGGACAACTTCTTTATGTTTACAGACGTGACGTAATGACGTAGCAGCATGCTTGAATTTCCCGCGAAAACCAACCCGTACCACTCAAATTAGAAAACATTATAATAAGCTAACCGTTGTGAATCGGGCTAAAGTAAGGCGATAGTTTTGAACACTGGCTGGTTTATGTACTTGCTCAAATATTGATTTTGGATCATTTTTAACCAAAAAAAGTTACGGACTGCAGCTTTAAATGGACAAGTGCAAGCGTTTTTTTTTATCATCATCATCTTTTGTAATCCGAAAAAAAAACAAAGGTTTAGAACAGCATCAGGTTGACTAATTACTGGTTGTGAAGGGATAAATAAACTAGAAACTATGAGAGCGAGCGAGCAAAATAAGGGTTAGGCGTAAAAGAGCACATAGGCTAGTTATTGTATTGGGGCCCCATACCTAGAATTTGCTTAGGGCCCCCAAATCCCCAAGTCCGCCCCTGCATCCAGGGTATCAACCCCATGACCTGGGAATCAAACCCATGATCTTGCAACCTGGGAATCTAACCCATGACCCTGGCATTGATAATGCCATACTACTATTTGAGTTATTGGTAAGTTTGTTATAAAGCTTCATATAAAGCAAAACAATGCCAATGCAAAGAAAACACAACAGCGGAAGGGTCAAAGACAAATACTGATGTTCACAATGGTTTTAAGTATTTAAAAAGTTTCCAAAAACAAAAGCATTCCATTTCTGAGAAATGTACTCTTTGTATTCATGGTGGCCTGATGTTATTTAAATCTTTTTCCACATAATTTTAAAATACGTTTAATTTTAATATAAAAATTTTATTTTATTTTTGCTGAAAGACAATCGACTCATGCAACAAGAGTTGACCAACTGGATCATTCCTTCACAACTTTATAACCTAAACTTTAACACCGAATACAATATAAAGCTTGTCTTAAGTTAATTTGACAGCATTTTAACAACACATCAAGATTACATGTTCTCTAAACAAAAACTGCTGTTTTCAAATAAAAACAAACAAACAATGTAATGTATAAACAAAAAATATTTACAATAACAGCTGTATATGAGAAAACACCCACTGTTAAACTCCACCTCTTATTATGATGGAATATATGTGTTTATTAGTTGAAGTGGCATCAGAGAGTCATTAGTACCTGGTTACTGTCGTCACTGGCGTGGTGGAGCGGAGGAGAGGGCAGAGTGCACACTTCCTGTTCACCACAGCTGTGTTTCCTAAAAAACACACTCAACATGAGGGACGCACTCATCTCAAACACACCATCCGGATGAATGGTTTCGGATGAAACTGTCTGATAAAAAGATTAAATGTTTGTTACCGTCTTTGTTTAACAGCTGCTACCAAGTCAGGCCCAGAGAACATGGAGAACAGACTGTCCCCATTGGCTGAGGACGCCTCGTCACTCGAGCTGGCTGAATCCCCCTGATTGGCTGACCAGCCGCTGTTGACCGCCTCTCTGCTCGAAAACAAACATTGATATCAACATATACAACTATTAACGGCAATATTTACACTACCGGTCCAAAGTTAGGAATAATTAAGTTTAAAAAATTTTTTTTAATGAAGTCTCTTCTGCTCACTAAGTCTGCATTTATTCAATCAAAAATACAGTAAAATTGTGAAATATAATTTTTTTTATGTGAATATAAAATTTAATTTATTTCAGTAATCAAAGTTGAATTTTCAGCATCATTCCTCCAGTCTTCAGTGTCACATGATCCTTCAGAAATCATTCTAATATGCTGATGTGCTGCTCAAGAAACATTTCTGATTATTATGAAAACAGTTGTGCTGCTTCATATTTTTGTGGAAACCATGATGCATTTTATTTCTCAGGATTGTATGATGAACAGAAATATATTATATGGATACTCCTACTTCATCTCCAACTTGCACATAAGCATAATTGCAACACTAACATTTGCTTTGCAGATTGTAGCATCCAAATTGCAGGGGATAAACTAGGGCTGCACGATTAATCAAATGCGATTGTCATGCACATCTTGTCAGTAAAGCCGGTTCTAGTAGTAAATCTCCATCACCTGCTTTCAGATGAAGCAGCATTTAATACAAAGAGCCGTAGTTCTCTGACAAGCAACGCAAAAAAAATCGCAGACAACATAATCGTACGATTATGAAATCGAAGAAATCGCTCGCGGTAATGACAGCTGTTTGTGTAGCTTGTCAGTGAACTACGGCTCTGTGTAGTAAATGCTGCTCCATCTGAAAGCACGTGAAAATACCACATTTAATAACATGCTTTTACTCCAAACTCACTTCATAACGTCAGCCGAGTGTTTGAAATAAATCCTTCTGTGAGATGATGTGGCTTCTTACACCGAATAAGGCACGCAACATATTTCATAGTATTCTAAGCAGTGATAAAAGCTATGTCGATTAGCATTGCATTATAGACATACTTTATTATAATGAAAATTATAATAAGAACTCAGATAAACCATGTATTGCCATAGTAATGTATTTATTAGTCAAGTTGAATCAATGAAAGCAGTTAAAACTTCTGTTTATTCAGCAACCCCTATAGGGATTTCCTGGGTTTCTTCTGCGGGGTGTATTTGGACTTTCCGTGCGAGAGCGCCCTCTGGCCTTCGGATGGAGATTTACTACTGATCATAGAACCGTGCTTCACTGAAAGATACGCATGACAATCGCAGCCTCTGTCTAATCATTATTTCGATATCAATTCGATTTATCGTGCAGCCCTAGGATAAACAATGCTGTGCAATACTAGTGTCTGTTATGCAGGTGCACGATTGTCAACAGAGGATCATTACTGTGATTTACACGTCTGTCTCACTGAATGATTGATAAATGGATTTTAGCATGCCAATTTCAGACTATTTTATGTACTTAAAAATGAAATGCATCAGAAATCAGAGTTATAGAAGCTTACAATTTTCACGTCAAGTTGCACTTCAAGCGTAACTCTATTGCACTTTACTAAGAAGATGGAAACTGGACACTGAAACAATTCATGATGAGATGCTGTGCTGTGATTGGTCAGACCGTCTCACCCCTCGCTGTAGTACTCTGGGTGTGTCCAGCCCCTGTGCTGCTCGTCTGGGTGTGGCCAGTTACTGCGGGTGTTGCTGGGCCGACGAACATGCTTCGCCTGTCGTTTTTGCTGCATGGCCTGATTGACCCCGGCAACATAACGCGCAAACTCTGGATCCGAGCCCACTGACGGAGAGACAGAGATAGAGAGAGAGAGTGATGTGTGTCACTTTGTCCTGCTCTTTGTTTAAACTGTCCAGCACAGCAGAAACACATAATAGAGTCCAACACACACACATGCACCACTAATGCACTAAAGTGACCTGATGCATCACAGGAACCACTACATACACCCACACTCACACAGTATAAAAACCATGGCATTTTTAACAATGCGTAATGAGAAAACACTTTTGAATAAGTAACTCAATTGTGTTGTGATGTGACAACCCCTCTTATTATGTGCATTCAAGTGTTAGCATCTAACTAAGTTCATTACATTAAAATTACACTGTCATTTTGATGTATTCTTTCAGAGCAATTCATTATAAAGAAAATATTGCAATAAAAGTAATGCAATTAATCAGATGGAGATGGAGACATGAACACATCTCGGCTTTATATGTGTAAAAACTACTGTGGCGGCTTCAGTCTTTCAATCCTCACCAGAACAAGGGGTCGTGGGCAATATTAGCTCAAAAAGCATGTATGCATAAAAATCCAGTAAAAATAGTACAGCAGTAGCAGTAAGATGGAAACTGGACACTGAAACAATTCATGATGAGATGCTGTGCTGTGATTGGTCAGACCGTCTCACCCCTCGCTGTAGTACTCTGGGTGTGTCCAGCCCCTGTGCTGCTCGTCTGGGTGTGGCCAGTTACTGCGGGTGTTGCTGGGCCGACGAACATGCTGCGCCTGTCGTTTTTGCTGCATGGCCTGATTGACCCCGGCAACATAACGCGCAAACTCTGGATCCGAGCCCACTGACGGAGAGACAGAGATAGAGAGAGAGAGTGATGTGTGTCGCTTTGTCCTGCTCTTTGTTTAAACTGTCCAGCACAGCAGAAACACATAATAGAGTCCAACACACACACATGCACCACTAATGCACTAAAGTGACCTGATGCATCACAGGAACCACTACATACACACACACTCACACAGTATAAAAACCATGGCATTTTTAACAATGCGTAATGAGAAAACACTTTTGAATAAGTAACTCAATTGTGTTGTGATGTGACAACCCCTCTTATTATGTGCATTCAAGTGTTAGCATCTAACTAAGTTCATTACATTAAAATTACACTGTCATTTTGATGTATTCTTTCAGAGCAATTCATTATAAAGAAAATATTGCAATAAAAGTAATGCAATTAATCAGATGGAGATGGAGACATGAACACATCTCGGCTTTATATGTGTAAAAACTACTGTGGCGGCTTCAGTCTTTCAATCCTCACCAGAACAAGGGGTCGTGGGCAATATTAGCTCAAAAAGCATGTATGCATAAAAATCCAGTAAAAATAGTACAGCAGTAGCAGTACAATAAAATAAGTATGTCATGATGATATTAAAAAATGTCCGCTTTAAATGTATAAACCAGTTTTGATAAAAATAGGATAGTTTTGTGAACTGATAGCATTATATATATACAGACGCACATAAAATACACACACTTTAAACTTGAAATAAAGCTAAATTCTAAAATATGCATATTAGATGTGAAACGTAAATTTTTTTTTTGAAATTTTGCAACTAAAATAAATTGGTTAAGTATGAAAATTACTAAAACTGAAATAAAAAAAGTAAATTTTAAAAAAAAGTAAAAAAAAAAAATAATTCTAAAAAAACTAATCACTAAAGTATAAAAATATTACAAAAAAAAACAATATTTAAAAAAATTTTTTAAGAAAAAATAGTTCTTACATTCTTATGCTGCATATACATGTAAAAATGCCTTTTTAGCTGGGACTCACATATTCGATTTTTTTTATTTTTTTATTTTAATTTTCATTTAGTACTTTCTTGTACGTTTGTCATTTTATTTGTAATTTTACTGTATTTTTGCAATATTTCTATCTATTTATATATATATATATATATATATATATATATATATATATATATAAAAAATTTAAAATAGTCATTATATATATATATATATATATATAGCTAAATGTAAAATGTTCAGAATAGTCATTCCCTTCCCTTCCCTGCGGCAAAGTTTTGTTCTCATGAGTTTTGCTCTCTGAACCTGTCTGAACTGACCACTCTCTGCTCACCTGCAGGGTCAAAAGGCATGGAGTCTCCCAACACCCCGAACAGACTCTGGTCACTTTGGTCTCGGTTGGGCCAGGTGTTGTTCCGGGGTCCCTGCGGGGGCTTGTGGCCAAGCATCTCAGACATCATGCTGTCCATGTACGTACTGACCAGCCCCAGACTGTAGAGGTCAGAGCTGAGGTCCGGCAGGCCTGGGGCAGGCCACTGCGTCAAGGGCCCGATGGGCGAGAGGCCCCCTAAAGACCCCTGGGGCCACTTGCTGGGAGCTCTAGGCTGCGGGGGCTGCTGTGAAGAGAGCTGCGGGGAAACCGGCGCCGTTTGCTGCGGCTGACCGATCGGCTGCAAGAGATGCTGGTAGAACGGCAGAGTCTGCGAGGTCGGCTGGGACTGCGGCTGCGTTTGCTGCTGTTTTGGCGTTGAAGGAAGCTGCTGTTGTTGCTGCTGCTGCTGCTGTTGTTGTTGTTGTGTTGGTTGCAGCAAGGTTTGCGCCAACACTTGAGACAGCGAGGGGGGTGGAGCCGCGCCGCTGGGCGGCTTCAAGTCGGCCGCATTCGTAGACGCCACCGAGTTCCTCCTCTTCACCAGCGGAGACGCCTGCTGGGATTTCCCCATGTTGAACCCCGATAGGAAGTCGATGACGTCTTGCATCTCCTGGTCGGTGGGCAGGTTCATGCCCTGCTCGTCTGCGGATGCGCCGTTGGCGATCTGCGCGTGGCTGGGGTCAGGTGTGCACAGCATGCTGCTCATCTGCAGGAGGCTGTGCAGGCGGCTGGCTTTGTCGTCCGAGCTACCGCTGCTCCGTGACGGGGTGCTGGGGATGGAGTAGCTGCCGCCTGTGCTGGAGTTGGACGAGGTTTTCTTGGTGAAGCGTGAGGTGAGTTTGGAGATGGTTTTGGGGAGGCCGCCGGAGGATTTGGTGCTGTTCCCGGGAGGAAGATCGATGGGGCCGCCGTAATCAGTCGTGTCTCGTTGTAGCTGGATCTGAATGGTGGGCAAACTCTGTTCCCTGCGCACAGAAACACCAGCAAGCAATTACATCATCAATCTATGTTATTTTAATATCATGGAGCGCACTAAGGTATGAAGTTATGATTGCAGCACTAATGCTGACACTGACTTGCGCTCCTTCCAGCGCTGGAGGTCAAACACAGCCGTGTAAAGCACGTCCACCAAGCCGAGGGTCTTCTCGGGATCCAGACTGCGCTGCAGCAGAGACATCGTCGCTGGATCCTCCTTCAGACACCTGCAAGACAAAAAGTACATTTAGAAGATAAGATTAGACTTCACTGTTATCCATTTTACTTTACAGTTTTATTTTATTTCACCAGGAAAGGCTGTTCTCACGCTAAGCTTAGCAGCAGAGAAAATAGATCAAACAAATAAAATACAAAATCTTTTTTTTATTTTTTATTTAACTATATTTTTCTCACAACAATATAAGTCTAGCAATTATATAACTTCTTTCAGTTGAATATTTAATAGAAAATAGGATGCTTTTCCTGAAACTGTCTCAAATTGACCCAAATTAACAAGGGTTAATATCTTCATTAAGAGCATAATGGTTTATTTTATTCACACACAGCATTAATCATCTTTACTTTGAATAAATGGCAAATAAAGCATCTTGAACTCTAGTAACCTGCAGCCAGAGAGGATGTGGATCTACTGACGGTGCTACTCAGATTCAATTAACTGCTATAATTACCATAAATATTGCCGTATACGGTTACTCACCATGTAGAAGGAACCTGGATCACAACTTTAAATCCTTCAAGAGAGATCTGAGGGGCGTAAGCTTCCTTATTCTCAATCTGAGCCGTGTCAACCACAACCTGCACACACACACACACACACACACACGTCATCAGGTTTAATAACTGTACTGTACACACCGTCATGAAGATCTGCCAGTATAAATGATGTGTTGCTCGTTCAGTGATCATAATCAATCATTTCTCAGACAAACTAAGTGGACGCTTGAGAGCCCCAGTAACCCGGCTTTTCATCCTGTCAGAGAGCCATTTCCATCCGAAAACACAAATGCAACATTTCCCACAGTTCTTGAAAAGAGGCTGTGAACCCGGGGCAGGCCACTGCGTCAAGGGCCCGATGGGCGAGAGGCCCCCTAAAGGCCCCTGGGGCCACTTGCTGGGAGCTCTAGGCTGCGGGGGCTGCTGTGAAGAGAGCTGCGGGGAAACCGGCGCCGTTTGCTGCGGCTGACCGATCGGCTGCAAGAGATGCTGGTAGAACGGCAGAGTCTGCGAGGTCGGCTGGGACTGCGGCTGCGTTTGCTGCTGTTTTGGCGTTGAAGGAAGCTGCTGTTGTTGCTGCTGCTGCTGCTGTTGTTGTTGTTGTGTTGGTTGCAGCAAGGTTTGCGCCAACACTTGAGACAGCGAGGGGGGTGGAGCCGCGCCGCTGGGCGGCTTCAAGTCGGCCGCATTCGTAGACGCCACCGAGTTCCTCCTCTTCACCAGCGGAGACGCCTGCTGGGATTTCCCCATGTTGAACCCCGATAGGAAGTCGATGACGTCTTGCATCTCCTGGTCGGTGGGCAGGTTCATGCCCTGCTCGTCTGCGGATGCGCCGTTGGCGATCTGCGCGTGGCTGGGGTCAGGTGTGCACAGCATGCTGCTCATCTGCAGGAGGCTGTGCAGGCGGCTGGCTTTGTCGTCCGAGCTACCGCTGCTCCGTGACGGGGTGCTGGGGATGGAGTAGCTGCCGCCTGTGCTGGAGTTGGACGAGGTTTTCTTGGTGAAGCGTGAGGTGAGTTTGGAGATGGTTTTGGGGAGGCCGCCGGAAGATTTGGTGCTGTTCCCCGGAGGGAGATCGACGGGGCCGCCGTAATCAGTCGTGTCTCGTTGTAGCTGGATCTGAATGGTGGGCAAAGTCTGTTCCCTGCGCACAGAAACACCAGCAAATAAATTATTATTATTATTTTAGTATCATGAAGGTGCTATTATAGTTTGTATTCAAATTTTGAATTAGTTTTTAACTTTTCCATTTTATTTTTAAAGTATTTTTTTATTTTTATATAGCTTTTATTGATTTTATTTCAGCTTTAAAGGGCACCTATTATGCAAAATTCACTTTCACATGTTTTTTGGACATAAATGTGTATTGGCAGTGTGCACACAACCACCCTATAATGCTAAAAATCTGCCCGCCCTTTTTTTTTTTAAATCTCCATGTATCATTAGCAGCATCTCAGAGCAAGCCGATCACAGAATCTGTGAAAAAGGAGGATGTCACAATTTACCAGCCCCACCCACGATTGTTGATTTGACACTGCCATAAGCTAGCCGAGACCCCGCCCTGAGTGAGCCGCACACAATCCACCATGTTTATCTTCATGCTAGAGCGTTTAAAAGCAGCATTCAAGTAAGCAATATCTTCTTATTAAGGCGTTATTCAGTCCAGAGCAGTAAGTGATTCTCTGCTTATATTAAATTTTCTGCACACACTGTCATGAAGATCTGCCAGTATAAATCATGTGTTGCTCGTCCAGTGATCATAATCAATCCTTTACAGTCAAACTAATGCCAAGTGGATGCTTGAGAGCCCCAGTAACCCGACTTTTCATCACTGTCAGGAGCCATTTCCATCCGAAAACACAAATGAAACATTTCCCACAGTTCTTGAAAAGAGGCCGTGAAGCCACAGCATGCAGTTGCATTTGAAAGGGAGAGGGCGTTTCCTATCAAACAGGAAGTGGGCTATTGTTATTAATAGCGCAGGTGTATCCTCAATGTGACTCAACTGATGGCGACTCTCCACTAAAAACACACACACGCCCAAAGGTCACGGTCACTCTGACCACACACACGGCAAGGACAGAAACAGAGTCATGGAAACCACTTTATGATTATTCAGAAATCATTTTCCTGTAGCCGGAGGCCTTTTTCAAATCCTCATTATTCAGACTTTCATTCTTTCTTTCATGTGAACGTTGCTGACAGTGAACCAATAAAGCTATTCTGGAATATCAAGGTTATAATAGAAAACTAAAACCATACAACACATTTTTGTTACTTGAAATAAACGTAAAAAATATATACATATATAAAAAATACAAAAGATAAACTTTTTATTTCAGCATGTTGCTGAATATATGTGACCCTGGACCACAAAACCAGTCATAAGGGTAAATTTTTTAAAATTGAGATTTATACAGCTGAATAAATAAACTTTCCATTGACGTATGGTTTGTTAGGATAGGACAATATTTGGCCGAGATACAACTATTTGAAAATCTGGAATCTGAGGGTGCAAAAAAATCTAAATATTGAGAAAATCATCTTTAAAGTTGTCCAAATGAAGTTCTCAGCAATGCATATTACTAATCAAAAATTAAGTTTTGATATATTTACAGTAGGAAATTTACTAAATATCTTTACTTAATGTCCTAATGATTTTTGGCGTAAAAGAAAAATCTATAATTTTGACCCATACAATGTATTTTTGGCTATTGCTACAAATATACCTCAGCGACTTAAGACTGGTTTTGTCCTCCAGGGTCACATATGAAATAAAAATTAAACATTATTATACACATTTTAAAAATAACAAAATTACAAAAACATTACATTTAAAATAAAAAAGAAAATTTTTAAATAAAAACTAATTTAAAATGATAAAAAGTAAACTGCCTTGAATGCATTAAAACAATGCAAGTTGCTTTGGATAAAATACATACATGTAAATGCAAGACAAAAAAAAAAAAAAAGTGAACGTTGGTTGACGGTTTTACGCATGTCTTCCTGTCCAAGTGGTCCGTTCCTGTCTGGAATAAGCTGCAATGTGGATCAGACTTTATGCTCTTTGTCAAATGTGTGAAACTCACCAGTCCAGCCTGTCCAAACAGCAGCTGAACGGCCGTCTTACAGGCTCCTCTCCAGCTGGAGGGACACACCTGGTTCAGCACCTCTGTGACGGGCGAATCATCTCGCACGGCCACACCGTTCTGATCCACCGCATCCTTGAGCAGCTGCAGCATGGCATGCTGGGAAGAGATTATATTAAATGAAATAAGATGATTCTTTTTACTGTAATGTGCATGAATGTTTTACTGTACTACTCAACAAATTTGAGGTCGGTAAGATGTTTTTGAAAGTCTCTTCTGCTCATCAAAGCTGCATTTATTTAATCAAAATATTATTAAAATTGAAAATAACTCTCTTCTATCTGAATATATTGTAAAATGTAATTTATTTCTGTGATGTGCAGCTGAATTTGTCACATGATTGTTCAGAAATCATTCTAATATTCTGATTTGCTGCTCAAGAAACATTTCTGATTTTTATCATCCTCAATGTTGAAAACAGCTGTGCTGCTTCATATTTTTGTGGAAACTGTGATACATTTTATTTTTCAGGATTCTTTGATGAATAGAAAGTTCAAAAGAACAGCATTTATTTGAAATATAAATCTTTTGTAACATTATATATGTCTTAACTGTCACTTTTGATCAATGTAATGCATCCCTGCTGAATAAAAATATTGATTTTTCAAAAAGGTCTCAAAATGAAAATGCGCCTAATTGTAATATCAATAAAGAAAAACTGCTAAATGGTCTTAAAAAGGCCTAATTTTCTTGTTTTGGATGTGAAATATGAGGCAGATGTGATATGCACATAACAGTGGTTAAAACAAACAGTCTGAGATGTGCTAGATTTATCCTCTTATTTTTGTACTCGCTTTCATGGAAAACACTTCCAGTCGGGACCGCATCCCATCTCTAGTCATCAATCAGAAGTGTGTGTTCTGAGTACCGTTTTAAGCTTGAGGTTATCTGATGCGCTTTCATTGAAGGAAACTCCTCGGAGGAGATGAGAGCCGATCTGGACGGGGATTGTGGGTAATTCACACTGGATGGGCTGAGACGTGGTGTGAAAGCGTCCGGCCTGCTGGGCCTCAGCGTCACTACAGCAGCCCTGCAAAAACGCATAATAAAATCACGTGACTCACCCAGATACATGAAAACAAAGTCATGTTTACAAGTAACAGGCTGCAAAATGAGCAGTTCTGTAGAAGAAGAATGAATCGAAAGGTTACAAAGTTCAACGTTCCATTTGAAGCAATGAGGTTGCTTGTTTAACATGTTAAGACGGTTTCTCCTTGTCTAACCGAACAGTTCTTATCCAGAATATGATGCACGGTGGATCACACAAGATGTAGACAGTCAAACGTCTGTCCCTGTGCGACTGCGGAACACATGCAGCTCCAGAAAGCAGCTTTAATCTGTACTAAGCTGTAATTCCACACACGGCAAACATGCCTGCAAAGCTGCTTCCACTGATTTGGGATTAAGGTGAAATCCGGCCTTCAGAGCATATTCACTGTGACCCAAAGAGTCTAACGCCACTTTATACGCCTGCAACACACACACACAGAGAGACTTATTAATGTCAGTGGCTCAAAATAAGCCTCATTATAATCAGAATAACATGTAATTTACTTTATACATTTTTACAACATTATAAAGCATAGTCTTGCAGGTGATCAACAAATTCTTAAAAGCAAATACATATGGAAAGTTTTGTTACATTATTCCACATAAATAGATTATGGTCCACAAATAAATGTAACGAGAAAGATAAAAAGTAAACATAGAATGAGAGGAGTTTCACTAAAATTAATTAAATTCACCAATAAATACAATGAGATTTGCAAAGAAAATAAAAAACATTCACAATCTTTTTATGTCACAAACACAACTTTGTCTGGCCTTCATTTGTGAATCACATCCTGATGGTTTGTAGATTGGCTTTTAAAACTAAGAATATAATATTCTGGTGTTTGCATTAAATGAAATTAACAAAAGTGATTTTATAAACATAGAAAGCATATTAAATGCAAGTAAAGTGTCTACTTTAATGTTTCAAATAACTTTTGTGAAGATGTCAAAATATGGGTGAAATTATTTTCGATAATCATTCAGCATAACAGATATATTTATGTAAAAATTAAACATGCAAATCCTGACCTGTACTACTTGTACATCTATTGTAGAATATGTGAGAATAAGTAAAACTTGATGACAAATAGGGGGAAACCTAGTGTTTTGAAGGATAGTGACAAAGACTGGTAAAGATTTAAAATGACAATGAACTATGCTTTGGGAGCTTGAAGGAGATCCATGTTCATTTATTATGATTTTACGTCACGAACTACAACTGTAATAACTGTATTAACTGTCTGTGTGTGTGTGTGTCTGTGTGTGTGTGTGTGTGTGTGTGCTCACCTGCAGAGCGCTGTCGATATTGGCGTTGAGCTCTTTGAGCTGGTGTTCAGGGATGGAGGTGTTCTGAGAACAGAAGAGCTGCTGCACCTGAATGCCAGACAGACAGCCGTCTCTCCCTCTCTCCCTGAGACACGCTGTCACCTGAAGCACACACACGCCTGGTTAACTCAGCGTTTATTTGATCTGAAAGTATTTAGCTAAGTATTTGAGGTAGTATGTAGCCCGAACTGAATAGGAAGACAAAGAGACTTTGCAAAATCCTATCTAGACAATAAATGGGTGAATCTCACAAAAAAATAAGACATATTTTTAATAAAATATAATAATATCTAATTAAACATCAATAAAATTTGTTACATTTTATTTAACTATGTTCTAAAATATAATTCATTTAATTCAAACATTTTCAAATGATTTTGTAAGGGTTTGATGACTAAAATGCACACTTTTTTCTTTGCTTTATAAAGTAGTTTACTTATATTTTAACTGAACAGGATGACGTCACAAAATTAATTCTATATATATACTGTATGTATAAATATATATATATATATTTAAAGTAAATTTTAAAGTACATTTTTAGAGGGTCAACCATTTTAGTTTTTTAGACTTTTTCTCATATGGAGGGTCAACATATGAAAAACAGGTTGGTTGATTGTGCATTGATTGATGGTGTTTGTACCTCTGAAGCTCCCTTCCATGAGCGGACAGCCTCCTCCAGCTCCGTCAGGGGCCCAGGGCCCGTGTTCTGTGTTTGGGCATTTCCATGTCTCTCCTGAACCTGCGCCAGTGCCTCGGCCAGACAGGACTGCGCCACCGGCTGGACTTTCTGCAACGCCTGTGACAGGAACTGGAAATGCACCTGCATCACCGTCAGGAAGCAGCGGCCCAGCACCTGAGAAAGAGAGTCATATTAAACCTTTAACCACAAAACACAGCATCAAAACTGACTTGATCCTTAATTCAGGCTCTATTAAAGGGAGAATTCACCCAAAAATGTTTATTCAGCCATCTTTTACATTTATAAAAAATAAAAAATAATACTATGAAAGTCAATGGGTACCGTCAACTATTTGGCTACCATCATTCTTCCAAATATCTTCTTGTGTATAACAGAAGAAACAAACTCATACAGGTTTGGAAAAAATCTGGGGTGAGAACGACAACCGAATTTGCGTGAACTATCCCTTTAGATCGGTTATATTTTTGCACAAATTAAAGCATGTTTTCCAATGTAATTTTGTTTGGATTCTGTTTTAATGGCTTATTTAAATTTTAATAACTAACAACCATGTCCAATATAAAATTCATAAAACTTGAACAAGTTTATAATTTAAACTTTTTTTATTTATTTATTCATTCATTTATTTTTACAATAACCAGGCTATATGAAACATTTTATTTTTTCAGTCCCCCCCCCCCTCAGAAAAAACGTCTATTAAAATTTTTCTGGATTTAAGCTTTAACACACATTTATAAACAAATGAAGGCATAAAATATGAACAACATCACTGTATAAAAAATGTAATCAAAGGATAATTTAACAATTCCTTTTATTTTTGGCAAACAACAGAGGATTACATTAAAACAGAAGAAAAATAAGCCTGATATATTTTTTAATAATGTAATTATTATTAAGCATGCTAATCTGCAGGGGAAAAGTCTCCTTTGACCAAAAAAGGCCACACAAGCTGATGTTCAGACATAAAACAAAACAAAATACCTGAAAAGGTTGCACAGAAAAAGAAAGCAGGGAACATTTTTTTTTTTGAGAATGAAATAAAGAGGTGTGACATGTTTCTCAGCTTTCCTTATGACTTATGGCCAGAAACAGGCACATACATCTGGTGCTGATGTTTTGTTAATAAGCAGAACTAAAACCACAAACCAAATGAGGCAAGAAACCCACCGAGGTCAACGCAGCAGACTGCGCTCGATGTTCCGGGAAACGGTGGTCGATCCCGATAGTAATGAGAGCGTTCTGAACATTCCCAGACACAGATGCATTCTAGCAGATTTACAGAGTTACTGCCGTATCGCTTCCTAAATAGGGAGTCTTTCCTGACTCGCGTCTTACTCATCAAGACGAGAGCGCGGAGACAAGCTCGTAAAAATAATGAAATAAAGACACAGGATCAGCATCTGCTCAAACCACTTCAGTCACTTCGCTGATTGGCTCTGTGTATGTTTTCAATAAATAACTTGAATTTTGTAGATCGACAGAAAGAGTCAGAATTGCGATGCATGACTTGATTCTTTCCCTCAAACTGTTCATAAAGAGAGAAGGCAGGAGACAGGCCTGTCACCCCCACCACAGCAGAAAGGGTTTCTTTTACAGGTATCTGCTCAAAATATCTACAGGCCAAGTTGTAAAGACAGAAATATGCCGTCTTGTGCAACAGGAGACAGGAAAAACAAGGCGATGCCAGTTTCAGTCTTTCACCCCTCACGCAGAAACACCTGAGAGCCGACAGCGTATATAGGAACCTGCTTTAAAAATTAGCTCAAGACAGATTTGGACACACTGCTAATAAGGGCATAAATCAACTAACTGTATTATTCCAGGCTTATTTAAAGGTTTCTGGGCTTGTCCACTTGTTGATGATAAGCACGAGAAAGATTCTGACAAGTGAAACTTACAACAAAGTTAAACTAAAACATTCTAAGGGTTCAGAATTTAAATAAATACAGTCAATTGCAGGGAAAAAAAAAACATTCAAAATTGATTCTTGATTCTAAAGCACATGACAAAAAAACAACATACACACACTGACATAGTAGCACGGTTTAAAACACCTTTGACATACAGTACATAAATGCAAAATTAAACAAATAAATGGTAAAAATACTAAATAAAAAAAATTATAATAAAGTAGTAAATAAATAAATACATTTAGGCATTTAAAACAGCCTATAGTAAAAAGTAAAGTGTTCAATACAAATAAATAAATATAATAATAAAATATAAAAATATATATTCCTGTATAATGCAATTTAACATTTGTAATAACAACAGTAACAATGAGTACAAATATATTACTATATAACATTTACTACTACTATTATTTTTATTATTATAATAAAAATATTGAAATGGGGAAATAACAGTACAAATTAAAAATAGACACTAAAGGGACAAAAAATTAATATAATCATAATCAATAATAATAATTGTAAATATTATACATTAATGCAATATTTTATTATTACTATTATTGTTATTATTAGCAACATAACATTAATATAATAATAATGTATTAATAATAATGACGATAATAGTAAATATATATTAATGCAATATTTTATAATTACTATTATTGTTATTATTAACAACATAAAATAAATATAATAATAATAATAATGTATATATAATAATAATGATAATAGTAAATATAATATATTATTGCAATATTTTATAATTACTATTATTGTTATTATTATTAACAATATATAATAATAATAATAATAATAGGCAATAATATTGAAACAGGGAAAGAACAGTGCAAATTAAAAACTGAATCTAAAGTGGCTAAAAAGAGTGTATTTCAAGACCAAGAACACTGTGAAAGCAAAGATAATTGTTTTGGTCAATTGATTCACATTGAATCCTTAATGGTACAGTAAATTCAATGCATTGCATACAAAGTCATGCAGAATCAATCTGGGTGACGATAAACGGTCTAAACTAATTGTTCAGCCCAGATTTAGATGAGCCTTAAACAGCAGTGCTATGCCTTACAATTCATCGTCAGCAGTAAATATGGACTCATCCATTTAAAACCTCTCAGGATCAGCATTCCCCTGTTCATATGCAAACAAATCACATCACAAGGTTTGGAAACCTGATCTAGGTGTAAGAACTGTTCTTATTGAGGGCACCCAAAAAGAGCACTGCTGATTGGCTGAGCGGTGCAGCGGGTGTATTTCTGTAGCGGCGCTTCATTGAGACAATTGCGGTGTAAGCTAACACCCCGGGGACGGGAATACCCTGCTGTCGCCCTGCCAGCCCAATGTAAACAGGAGAATCAACTCGCCCCTTAGCAGACTCCCGCGAGGCAGGAAGGGCCACTCGCAAACAAAACGCTCATTAGCAAACACAAGACGCTGAATAGACACTAGTCACCGCCTGTAGAGTCTGTGCCGTGTTTACAGAGAGCGAAATACTTCCTCTGGTTCCGTACACGAGTTCAGAAGGCCGCAGTTTAATAAACACTGACATTTCCATGCATATCTGGCAGCTGAAATGTTCTGACAAAACACAGGCTGTGTTTTAAAGCAGCAGAACTGGTATGTTTTTTCCATTCTGTATGTAAAACAGACATACCACAAGCCTTGTTCACAAGACAAGATGAAAATACTTGAAAACACAGCCGAAACTTTCCAGAGCAGCTGCTGTAAAAATTCTGGGTGAGTATTCAGGATGTTTTTGCTTCTGCAAACATTATAAAACATTTTTAATATCTGAAAACATTCCACAGCAAACACGTTCAGGCGGAAAGAATTTGGAATTGCCAGGATACTCCATTTCATACTTTTGAAAACTTTGGCGTTTTGTGTTTAGCGCGAGGTTCCGTCGGGCCTCAAATCTGGTCTGTATAGCTGCAGGTCTGGCCAGGGTCCCTGCCGCAGCGCCCGTTTTAAAGGCCTGTGGTGTGAAGCCTTCCTGCTCTGAGCGTGACCACATCCACCAGGGCACAAACCCTCACTCATAAAGGCATCATTTCAGCTTATGTGTGTCCCTCGAGCAGAGACACGGAGACTGACCAGCGCGGCTCAACTCACACGGCCAACCGCACCAGCTAGAAAGTATGTCCACTTGAATAGAGACGGTTAGAGTGAGAGCATCTGGCTTCTGAAAATATCTCTGAACAGAGGAATTCCTCTATAAAAGATCTGGAGGCCTCTTCTCTCTCAGTCTTTGAAAAATAATCAGTGTCTGAGGAACAACAGAGGCCTGATGGTGAGCATCTCCAGCTAGAGCAAACGGCATAGGTTGCAAAAACTGCTAAACAGAGTTTCTGATGTGAATTACATAAAAAAAATTAAAAAAATAAAAAAAGAGAGCGAGAGCTTTCCAAAATTCACAGGCTCTGTTTGCCGGCATCATTTATGGCATTTATTGATATTCTAGATTTTAAACAGAGTTGCAATTTAAAATGTGATTTATATAACACAAAAAAAATCTAAATTTTTACTGTGCTTGTTTGCACAATTTGGTTCAAATTTCTGTGATTATGCATCGATATGA
This sequence comes from Sinocyclocheilus grahami, assembly GCF_001515645.1. Lineage (NCBI taxonomy): Eukaryota > Metazoa > Chordata > Actinopteri > Cypriniformes > Cyprinidae > Sinocyclocheilus > Sinocyclocheilus grahami. The sequence continues at coordinate 1,271,807 of NW_015505361.1, forward strand.
CTATAACAACAACAACAACATATATATATATATTTTTAAAAATATATTTATTATTAAATATTTATAACTAAATTAAAGAGAACCTATAAAGCAAAATTCACTTTTTTTATTGTTTTTGAACATAATTTATGTGCCTGCAGTGTGCGTACACAACCACACTATTGTGATAAAAATTCATCCACTTTTTTATTTTCCCCATAAACACTAAATCAGAAATTGTGTTTAAAAATGAGCCATTCAAGGAATGTACTCAAAAGTGATTCATTACTTTGAATAGGCCCCGCCCACGACTGGTAACAATCTCTGACTTATTAGCTTAGCTCCTCCCTTAAGTGAGCTGTACACAGTCCACCATGTTTATCTCCCTTTAAAATCAGAATTCAAGAAAGAAATTCATTCTTATAAAGCTACTAAAGTTATTCAAGAGCAGAGTGATTTTCTGTTTTTGTTTTGCTGTTTGATTCATATTAACAACACAGACAGCAATAGGTAATGTACATTGCGCTGCTGTCACACACATCGAATACACACATACGATTTATTTCCCAGCTGTTTACATTCACAGACATAACCAACTGCATTTATGTGTTTTTGACATAACCTTGCTTGTATTTGACAGTTTAAGTGTAATAAGACAAGAAAGAGAACACGTGGCGCACCAACTGGCAGCCAGCTTTTTGTGCGCGCACTTCGGATGTGTGCGCTCAGAACACCATATATCAGAAGTTTACACTGATATGACGAAGATGATGATGTCGAAGAACAGCAATGTCACGTGAGTGTGACTGAGATCAATATGATAACCAAGACCAAACTGAGAGTATCCGAGGCGCAAGCAGCAAAGGCTCTGCGGAAAAGTGGGCGGAGATTCATTTGCATTTGAAGATGCATGCACCAAACGCAAAGCTTCAACAGAGAAAAACATGTTCCCAGCAAACGAATAGCGCCGACTGCAGTTACCCAGTTAGTTTTTACCGGCTGTTATCGGAAGAGCTTTACAAAATCCACAAGCTCCAATCTGACTGGCTCCTAAAATCACTTCCAAGGAAGTTTGTGGGCATCATTTATGGTGTTTTGAGACACCTTGTAACATGTAAACAAGACATTAAGCTACCTTTAAAGGCATAATATGTAAGATTTTCATAATAAAATATCCAAAAACTACTTGCACAGTGTGATATATTTCATGCAGTTGTGTATTTATGTTATCCCAAAAGTTCCCAAGGAGTTGTAAATCCAGAAAAATTCAAATTTTAAATAATGACTCGTCCCTGGTCATTGTCGCCTATCAATGACGTAATATCCGCACTATCCTCATTCTCCGTTTGTAGAAACTATGGCAACACAGACACAAACGCTACTGTACAGTTAAACTAAATCCGTTTTTGGCTGTTGAGACAAAATTAAATGAAAAGTGTTGACCGCAGCATTAAATTTAGATCTGCTCAACGTTGTGCCATGATTTTTTTTTACACGTTTTTACAGTGTTGCGCATTATAACCAATCACACACAAGTCCGTTGAGCTTATGAATGCAATGGTCAAACAGAGGAGTTCAAATTAGGGTTTTTTTGTTCACTGCATGCACTCGCTGACTGAATTCAGCTCTCACGTGAATTCTCTCATCATAAACAACAAAGACAGATGTACGTATTATGTAGGCCTAAGAGATTCATTCATAAAACCGTGTATAGACAGCTTTACAGAGTATAAGGGGAGTTTTTTGAGTGCTTAAACTTACGCTAGACTTAAGTTAGTCAATGTTCTTTGACAATGTATGTTCTTTGCTCACATTCTCTGTATAATTTATTCGCTGTTTGAATAACTGTGGAAGGTACAGGTAATAAAAATAATAATAATTACCTCATCCGTGAGCATCCTCCTTCATAGCATGGCTTCAAGCTTCGCCTTTGTTATTGTTTTGAAAATGTGACCTCTAGTGGCGAAAACCTACATATTGTGCCTTTAACCTCAAAGACAAGTACTTCTAAACATCAACATGCAAGGTGGTTTTCGAGTGACTTACCTCAACGTCCTGCCGGCTGAAGTCGTTCTGGTCTTTGAAGTTAGCCGCGCCTGCGCTGAGCTCCATCAGCATTTTGCCGATCTCGGGCTTTATTGCTGTGGTGAGCCGGCTGGTCGTTTCCATGACATGTTCCTGCACGTCCTTCAGTTGCATAGCTGCTTTGGAGTAACGCGAGTCCCGGAAAACGCTGCCAAAGAGCTCGGTCAGGAACGCGCTTGCGCGGCAGAACGCGTTCAGCGCATCCAGGTATTTGGAGATGCCTTGCTGGATGTCCGCGATCGCCGTGGTGGCGCCGGGGGGCGGGGCGTGGCAGACAGAAGGGGAGGAGCCTATGGTCGCCATGGGAGAAGGGGTGGAGCAAGAAGAGCCCAACGGGGCGCTGAGGGTCCGACTGAGCTCGGGCAACTGGAACTGCTGGTGTTGCTGCACTTTGTGCTTGGACCCGCCAAGCAAAAAGCGCAGCTTGTAGTCCATTTTACTTTCTTGTGCACTGCAACAATACATAAGCATTAAATGCGCCCAGGGAGTAACGGTCCTCTCGACTTCACCTTCGAATGAGTTCTGGATGCCTAATTTGGGACTCCTGGAATCAAGTAAATAGATAGCTTAAAGATCCCATCAGAGGGGAAGTCATGACAGTATCCCGCTCCAGAGAGAGATGGAGAGCGGCACGATGGAAGGTTCAAGGAAATCTTGCAGCCCAGCTGCAGCTCCAGACGCAGCTCACATCAAAATTTTTGCGCAAAAAATGACAAAAGATTTCACTGAAACTTAGTTTCCTTTAGAAGTGGTTCACAGGTGCCTCATGGGAAAATACGATCTAGCTTTAATCCTGGATGAAAATCCAAAGTGCATAATCAATCCTTCATACGGAAGCGAAAAACCCTTCTTTCCCAACGCTTTCCGTAGCCCTCTAATAAAAATAGAAAAATCTTAAAAATCTCTCAGCAAAAAACAATATGAATTTTCAGGAGAGGAAAAACAGTGACAGGATTGGCGCGAGCTACGGGGTGATGTCACCTTGGCACGTTGCGGGCCTGCGCCGCTCTGACGGATCCAGTCGGTCAGAAGGTTTGTGAGCACTGTACAGCTGGTCTGGGCCGAGCGGGGGCCGGTTGAACAGACGCAGCTGCCGGGAGAGATCACCTGGCTCCCTCTTGATCAGTTTCCAGTGCCTGAGGTAGTTAATACTCACAACGGAAACAAATGTGCTTCCAGATAGGAGTCTCTCTGCAAACGCAGGCCGCAGAAACAAAAGCACAAACTATCTGTAAGGCCTCTCAGTCATTTCCTGCAAAAGAGACAAAGAGAAAATGTCAGTGAGATATCACAGGGAGGATGTGTTTTGACATTAGTTTCCAAGCGTCTCCTGGAGATTTGATTCAGGCGTTGGTTTTCAAACAGTGCACTGATTACAGTGTATTAGAGAGAGTTTCTCTGGTCATTAAACCATCAACTGTATGAGGCCTAAATTATACTCTTGCTGCATTTGTGTGCAAAAAAAAAATCTAATATTTTAGCACAGTAATAAAAATGGTGAAAATTGTGTGTAAAGAAACCAGTGTCGTTAACTATAACAAAAACTATTAAAAACAGATTGTGGTAAAAAAAAAAAATAAAGCTGAATAAAAATAAAATAAATAATAAATGAAAAATGGAAACAAACTAAAATAAGTGTGCGTTGAAGTACTCAAATAACTAAAACTGAAAAATAAAAAAACAGAATAAAAAGCATAAAAAACTAAATTATTAAAACAAATTAAATAAAAAAAAATAAAAGCTAGGTCAATCAGACGCAAAAGACACAGTCCAATAATCCGACGCTTTTTGACAGGCTCTCAGTGTGAGCGCGCCTCTTGAGTACGCGCTCAGAAAAAGCGCATGCAGAACAGCATATGAATTAAATGTTTAAACGGTATTGCTTTAAAGCAGATGGAAATAGTGTAGTTTTGTGATTG